>NC_087217.1:75526139-75568639 GCF_015104395.2 Macrobrachium nipponense | reverse complement strand
TATATAATATATATATATATATATATATATATATATATATATATCACTTCGATTAAGAAGGCGAAAGGTCTCTCATGGCAAGCTTTTGTTGCCCATTCCGAGGAATAAGAAAGGGCGATAACATTAAAGACCTGGTGGAGAGAATCTCGTGATAAAAGAGACGTTCTCATCTCTCGTGTGACATGACTTACGATGCCATAAACTTCGCAAGAGTATATAGGTCACTTCATGTCAGGTTTATAAACAAATTTTTCTCGGTGCTTCGAGGCTGTATACTTTCCATAACTGCTACGCTAAATACAGAATTGCGAGGAGGGAATCAAGGTTGTGCGACGGAGGTTTCAGTTCTTGTTTTCAGTGTTATTCTTATTCATTTCATTGTATAAACTATAGATGCGTTATGTTTCACAATGATAATCAAACCTTTTGGGTCGCAGATAAATTCAAGTGTGTGGTGTTATATTGTAGGCAATTTATGTATAATTGATTGGATAGTGGAGTTAATCGTGGAGTGTGTTACTGAGAATTCACACGCATATACATACATAAATATACTTGCGTTATTGCATATCCGTCTGTTTGTATGTTTACCAATGAAGAGATGAGCGACAGCAGTCGAGTGTAGTAATTATCTCATAATTTGCAAAAGTGGTCTCATTCCAGACGACTCTAAAGGCACGCTGTGAAGTACTATTAAACTTTCCATGACGTCATGTATCTAATTAGATGACTCATTAATCGAAATCAACGATAATGACAAGTGAAAGGGTAACTAATGTAAAAATGGCTTAACAGATTAACCTTCAAGTGAAAGCAATTATTGTTTTTCTTTATTTTTTCTTTCATTCAAAGTTTATGCCCCTCATATTATTCACTCTGAATAGCTAAAACTTTTTTTGACATTTTTTGTCATGTTCGAAATTGTTTTAGATATAATAAGCCTATGTCAAAGGCTTTGTATTACCGCATTTATGCATATTTATATGAAATCTATAATCAAATTTTCTATGAGTGTAATGAAAGATTAAGATTCATTTTGCGATTGATGCCATATGATACAAATGCCATTTATACACTCGCATACGTATCCATCCCTAGTAGCAATATGAATTTAAACAAGACTTACAATTAAATAAAAGTTTACTTTTCAAAATGAGGCCATTTCAATGACAATTTCACTGCCTAAAATTCTGATACTGAAAGCGGCAGTTGAAGCCTACACTAGCCTAAATGAATTAAATGTTTAAGAGGAAAAGACGTCCAGAAATTAACCAGCGGAATTTCGAGGTAAAGTGAAATATAAACATATCAAAAGACATGTGATGTGAGAGAAACTAAATTATTGTACAATAAACTTCCCGTTAGTTGGCGTAAATAACCCTTATCACAAAAATCTTAAGTATGAGAACTGAAATTTACTTCTAATTAGAATATACATTTACACTTATAACCTAGCAATTACTTCCTTTACACGAACTTCTAAAATAATATCCCATTAAGTTCACTCACGTACATACAACCACACGTGTGCACGCACACACATTATGCATAAATCTTCACACCATGTGATCAATGATTATGAGAGAGAGAGAGAGAGAGAGAGAGAGAGAGAGAGAGAGAGAGAGAGAGAGAGAGAGATCCTGATTATCTGTATATCTAAAAATGATTCTGCCTCTTATAACTGCTGGGGATTTATGCGTCACTAAATTTCGAGTGTTGGTACATTTATGTGTACCTCTAACAGCGAAGGAAATACTCTTTCACGGATTCCTGAACTTTCACCCTGTTTCGAAAATAACTCGGGAAACTTAGCTTCGGAAACAAGAAGCTGTAACAAACTCTTTCGGGTCTTTGGAAGCTGGAGAAACTTTAATTAATACGATCGCCTGAAATACGAGGAATGCTGCCCAACCCTTCGGGAAGATTAGGCCAATAAAACTTTCCTTCTCACCGATGACGTGGAAGTCCTGATATCACGGAAGTTCTGTTGAGAAATATTTCGGGAGGAGATAATATATCACAGCGCTTTAACTTACTGTTGTGGCTCAACTACTTAGTATCCTCTCAAGTGTTTTTGATTCTGTGGAAATACAAATCCACAACTTGGGGCTCTCTCTGCCAAATTTATAATTTTTTCTCTTTCAAGATTTGTTTGTGATCCTGTCTTCAGAGTACGATCAAACGATTCCTCTCTCCTTTTTTTCTAGTTTGTTCAATTGACTTATTTTCTCTATCAAGTCGCTTTTACCGGTCTAATTCGACGCCAAAAAATTCTGCAATTTAGTGTGGTAGACACATCGACTATAGTGTATAAGTAATATTTTTTTCATATCTCTCAATGTAGGGAATCCTTGCTCTGGTCTTGTTAACTATGACCAAATTAATAGAATGACGTCGTTGGGCTTCATTTGTTTACAGTGCACTACATTATTTAGGAAATTTTGAGCCGTGCAGAGCTCTAGTGTCATTTACAGTTAATTTTGTTATCTTTTGTTAGGTTTTCTTGGGTCGAGTATCTAGGTGTCTAAGATGAGGGTCGAAATGATATTCCAATGATTAAAACAGGAACTGGCAGAAAAGTATTATCGAACTGAAAAGAGATACGGAATAAATGAGAAGTTTAGCATCAAACAATTCACTTACGACATAACGTGTAACCAAATCCAATCGCCAACCGCCCCTCTAGGTAATACTTAGATGGATGAAAGAGGTGTGAATCTTCAGTTCTACTCCTTTGATTTATATATATAAAAAAAGCTTATCATTAATTTAAAAAATGGTGTCATGCTGTTCTAAAAGTAGTTTATCAATATAAGAAAATATATATGTTGATGTGTACACCTGTTCCTAAGCAAATTAGGTTTTTTTGGTGGAAAAACATCCAGGCCAGTTTATATATATAAAAAAGCCGTTTCTGACCTTTTTTATAGCTACTTTACAAAACTTTTAATGAAGTGCATGTCAATCTACCCGAAGACAACTAAAACATTGTTCACAGTGAGGGGTAATTTCGCGGCTTCTTCTCAAGCATCTGTCAACGGATACACCTACAAGAATTGTCTTGCATGGATGGTAATGCTGGCTAAATCGGATTGGCTCCTTGACTCGATTCAAAACAATATCAACTAACAGATTGCCACCTAAATTTCAGCTAGAGTCGTTATTCCCAGTTTCGTGTAACGCATATCCACATGCACTTCGTTTCCACATAGTATATCTGCAATATGGCATGAGCCAGACTATAATAAAAGAAGTGAGAATAATAATAATAATAATAATAATAATAATAATATAATAATAATAATAATATAATAATAATAATAATAATAATAATAATAATAAAATTAATTATACTCTGGGGCCATTGTCCTGCAGTGAAATAGAAACGTCTAATAATATATATATATATATATATATATATATATATATATATATATAGTATATATATATATATATATATATATATACTATATATATACATACATATATACATACATATATATATATATATATATATATATATATTATATATACATATATATACATATATATAATATATATATATATATATATATATTATATATATATATATATATATATATATATATATACATATATAACTGAAGCAGATCATATATATATATATATATATATATATATATATATATATATATCTATATACTGAAGCAATCATATATATATATATATATATATATATATATATATATATAGTATATAAGAAAATGTCAAGAATATCTAATTTCCGGTTAAATAATGCTATGTTGGTTTGTGATAATTGTTTGAATAGCATAAGTGTTTTTCTTCCTATCGTAACTATTTTCGGAACAAAAAAGATAATTCAGTGGTGGTAATAAGTGTTTGACAGGAAGTAGTACTCATCAGTTTCAACTTTATCTTAAAAGCCATTTCTATGTGGAGAACTTAAAGACAAGTATGAAGGATAATCGCGGAAAAGTTTCATATATCATAGTTAAATAGCAAACAATAAACACCACTAATTTATTAGTTATTTATGTGCACTTTGAAAATCAACATTTATCGTCTGAAAAATAAGCGCAGCACTCATATTTTTTGCTTCGAAACTTTTACCCTCATACTATTCTCATTGCATTTTAATATATTTTTATCTATTTGTTAATTTATTAATAATTTTTTTCATAAGTGGGGTCTCTTCTTTCTGTATTTCCATTTACTTCCTCTTATTCCTCCTAATGAACACCTTAATATTCTTTGGTAGCTTGAATTTGAAGTCAGTGGCACCTGTGAGCTTGTTCCGTATAAATAGGTTTCATCTTCTGAATAATAATAATAATAATAATAATAATAATAATAATAATAATAATAATAAAACTATTGCGGAAAAAATGGAAATGGGATAGATTCAAGTATGCGCGGTGGATTCAAAAGATGAATGCACACGCACACGCACAGACACATACACACATACACACTAATATGGCGCGCTTGACGTCACTGTCAGTGAAATATGTTTTATGGTGAAAACTTTGTTCAAGAGAAACTGAAATTTAGCTATAAAATTTAAAGAGAATCCCGAAAAATTTGAAATATAAGAAGAAACATCGGTGTAGGACTGAAAGACAACTTTTCTAACTAATTGCCAAGAAACATCATAAGACTCTCTTTTACAGGAAATAATTCCAAACCGTATAATATCACCAGGATCCATACAGATGTGTGGATCCTGAATATCACTAAAATTTTCTTTGTTGAACGAAACAAAGACTCCTTTCAGTTTTCTTCTGAAGATTGAAAAAGAAACCCACAAAATTACTGCGTATAACGTGTTTACTTATAAATATTTACATTTAATTTTACTCAACACTTCGAGTACGTTCAGGCCCTATCTGTGGCCCATTTTTAAGAGATGTGTAGATTGTCAACCTGTGTCAAGGCCAGGCTGACAACCTACACATCTCTTGAAAAAGGGCCACAGATAGGGCATGTAAGTACTCGAGAGTTGAGTAAAATAAAACGTAAATATTTATAAGTAAACACGTTGTACACAGTAATTTTGTGGGTTCCTTTTGCAGTTTTCTGTGATATAAAATCATAGACACTATCTTTGATGATATGAATAAAATAAAAAATGAGCCATAAGGCAACGTTAATTAAACTTTCATTTCCCGTTAATGTACACGATATTCCTGCAGGATATAAATTGTTGCCAAATGGGGTCGAGCAGGAATTATTGTCTCTGTAGCTCTATTTTTGCAGATTAGGGAACTTACATATATCAAAACAAAACTAGAAAAAATGTGAGATACAAAGGTTAAACAATTTTCAAAATAATTTTCTGAAGGTAATCTCGCAGTCTGGTGTCAAAACTAGTCAGTTATATAATGCAGCATTAATGGAAATAATTGTTAAAAACTACACAAACGGCCCCACTCCATATACAAGGGTAATTAGCAGCAGTTAAAGGAGCAGACGTGTATTGTTTGTGTGTGTGTGTGTGTGTGTGTGTGTGTGTGTGAATATATTGTATAACGACACCGCTAATATTCATTTTGAATAATTATTAAAAGCGTATCACAGAAAGTGTGTCCTGCTGCTTTTAAAGCTGATATAAAAGGGACAATCTAAAAAAATGAACAAAATTTAATAAGTGCACCAATGTAATCCTCTAGAAACATTTCTTTCATAATAGTAATCTGTTACTTGATACTAACTGGTTTCTATGCACAGTTTCTTGGTTACCTATCCTTGAGGAGAGGAGAGAGAGAGATGAGAGACGAGGGGAGGGAGAAGGGAGAAGACGACCGGGGGGGAGAGGAGGAAGAGGACGAGAGAGAGAGAGAGAGAGAGAGATATAGAGAGAGAGAGAGACCAACGCTGTTTATTTTCGTGAAAACATCTCACCTAAAAAGAGAAAGAAAATTTTAAACTCGCTGACGACACCATTCCACAAATGCACACAGTAAAAGATTGCAAGAATAAAGCCATTTGCATTCATAGTGCTTGCAAACGCACCAGAACCAGCGGAGTAGGTCGGTGTATTTCAAAGTTGTCCTCATTCAAGTGAAGATTTTTCAGTACCCTTTTCGTATAACGAATCAAGGTTCGTTCAGAAACGCCTGTAATATACACTTAAATACTTCGGTGCATTCTGTCTTTACGAGTGGTCTCATGTGTACCTATGCTTCATCACATGTGCTTTTAAAAACACAATTAATAAATTTATGTTTATTTTACATGTACACATAAGCACCATGGGTAACTAAAAAAAAATTCCCATCCAATCGTATGTTATTTTCAGTTATTTACTCATTCCCATGTTCATTAAAATTTGTTTAGTTTTATATTTAATTTTCTATATATTTTTATTAATATATTATTCCTATTATTTTGTTTATCTTTAAATTATGTCTTCTGTAGCTCTGCCTCTCAGTAAGCAAAATAAAATACGTAAAACACTGAACAAAGGCAGCCATTTTGAAAGACTAAAGCCAACATTACCAATCGATAAGAAGCGAAACTGACTGAGGATGAATTAAACGTTGGCTAACAGGAACAATATTCATTCCATTGCAACTCTTCATCGCAATTGATCCGCGCAACAAAAACACAATCACCACCACCAACTGATTTCCTAATATGTAGTAACAGTGGTTAGCTGAGGTGACAGTTTGCCAATTGCGATGGCTCTCGGCATCGTTATATACAAAAGAATAACCTTTGTTTCTTACTTTTCCAGTTTGGCCATAATGTAGTATGTAGCTCGTCAATACATTTACTTCAAGCTACGGCCTTTTCTGTAGGGTTGTACTAAAATTCCATATGGAATTTGTATTTTGTTTTTATAATTTGTTTAATTAGCATAGTCACTGGAAGACAGTTAACTTAGTTTTCAAATACTTAACTACCCCCTTGGTTGTTAACAGTTCACTGCCTTCCAGCGGCCGTTCTGGTTTTGACCTAACCAGCCACTAAAGCTTTTGCTTTCTTCCTGAGGTTGACGGAAACTTAAGTCAGTTACGAAGGTGATTTCAATCACGAAGGGACTCGTAACTCAGACACTCTGAGCTCCATTTACTATTATAAGGATATACAGCTAGCTCTATACATCTAGCTCTTTGAAGTGACGATGACTATTCCTTTCGACATGTAATCTCCGTTTAACCCCAGCCTGGAAGAAGCATTCCTCCATCGCAGTCTCTCACTCTACACGTACTTCGCCTTCGTCCCAGGTTGATATCAGTGGGTCTGTAAAACTCGGGGGGAGTTTTGTATGTCAATCCGAAATCATTTGGAGGGATAATCCTTTTCCATATTAAAATGTCTTCCAATTACCATCACTTACTTTTTAGTATTATAATTTAAGCATCTGTTTTTCATACCTTGCATATTTGTAAAACGAAGTTTCGTACCCTTCCAGGGATATCTTGAATTATATACTACTTGGACGTCAGTTTGAACTGTTGGTAGATATATATATATTTAGATTTTCCAAGGTATGCAACTTGCCAAGTGTTATACGTGCTGCACATGCTCATAATTAAATTTAGATATATGCATACGATAATTGTGTAGTGTTTAATTAGGCATTTGGTAATATCTTAAGGTATTTTGGAAGTGGCTGAATTACTGCGGCTCCCCCATGCTTCACGATGATCAACTTTTTGTATTAGCTGCCGCATCAGCACCTGGATGATAGGACAGTTCGCAATTACAATAAATTACTTAATTTTTCTTAAGATTTTAATTAATCTTATCAAATTCCCGGTGTATGGATAAAAATTCAGCGCATGAATAGCTATAGTGCGATATTTCACGTTTTAAGAAGAAATTCAGTTATATTAGTTTCCACTACATTGAGAAATATTTTGAAATACGTCTGGTAAGAGAACACACTTACATGGTTTGTTTTAACTGGAACAACGCTTAAATAAGGGATATGCGTGATGAATGTGATGCTGACAATTTTACATTAATAGCTATAGATATTGAAGTATAAAAAAAACCTTAATTTTCTCAAATACCCAACTCGTATGTAGTCTTTGTTTGTACATTTTTTTCGGCCAGACTTGGCAAGGGAGACTTGTATCAAGATTGAGTGAATCTGACTTTGTCAAAACTGCTCGTTTCCCTTACTCTGCCGATTGCCCATCTAAAGCAGTGGTTCAAAACCAGTGGGGAAATCCCCCCTAGGGGATGAGAGGGAATTTCAGAGTTTCAGGAAGGGTGGAATTGACCACAGATTGGCAGGCTTAAACTGGCTCTAGGATACACAAAATGAGAGGTCACCGAGAGGTCACGTCGGGATTTCTCTCCGCTGGCATGTGTGTTTGTGTTCGTATTATGTTGCATATTATTTGAGGCAGCTAATTTTGGAAAAGGGGGGCTTGGGATGACATTCTGACATATGGTGAAAGGGTGCATTGATCTAAAAAGGTTGAGAACCATTGAGAATCTTAATGATTATATAAAGATTTTCACTCCAATGCATTAAGTAGTTCAAATAATTGCTGCTGAACCTTGACCCACTTGACACTACAAATATCAGCAGTATTTTATGAAGGAAATGACACAGCTTGCCATTCGGTCAGACTATGAAATTTTTTACAGATTATGAACCATGATATACATTCAGGACTGAATTTCATAGCAGAAGCTGTAGTAATAATGATTAATGTCAATTGTAGTAGACATTACTGAACGATATACCATTTTCCTGTTTTGTCATGAAAGAAGACATTTTGGAACCAGTGATGATGGGATGATTGTCAGTAATAGCTCAGTCCCTTTTTTATGCAATATAACAAATAATTTTCGTTGTCCCATGACTGTATAACTTGAATGATATTATTTGGTGACTCATCCATATGTGAAACTTTATATCGAAGTGTTTCTGATGGATTATTAATTATTTGTAATGTATTAATGTGAATTTTTTTTTTTACAGACAAGACTTCGCTTGAAACCCTAATCTATCAAATTTGAGTTTTTGCTTAACTGAAGGCTTGGCTTGTATCATAACGACTTCATAGAAGTATCGAAACTCCTGTAGGAACCAGGAACCATAGGCCAGGAACCAGGAACCGAAAAACAAGGACCAGGAACCAGGAGCCGAAAAACAAGGACCAGAAACTAGAAGCCGAGAAATAAGAACCAGGAACCAAGAAACGAGGACAGGTACCAGGAGTCAAGAACCAGGGAGCAGGGATTAGGAACCACGAACCATGGACCAGGAAACAGGAACCAGAGACTATGGACCAGGAAACAGGAACCACCAACTAGGGACCGAAATTCAGGAACCATTGATCATGGACCAAGAAGTACCAGGGATCAGGAACCATGGACCAGGAATCATGAACTAAAACCAGGAAACAGGAACTACGAACCATGGACCAGGGAACAGGAATAAAATAAGGGACCATTAACCAAAAACCAGGGACCATGGACCAAGAATCAGGAACCGCGAACCATGGACCAGGAAACAGGAACAACTGACGATGAACCAAGAACCAGGGACCACGAACCATTGACCATGGACCAAGAATCATGAACTAAGACCAGGAAACAGGAACCACGAACTATCGACCAAGAACCAGGAACCACGAACCATGGACCAGGAAACAACAAGTGACCATGAACCAAGAACCAGGGACCATGGACCAGGAATCAGGAACAGTGGACCAAGAACCAGGGACTACGAACCAGGAGTAGGATACTGCGCAACCCTCACTACGTGGCAGGAATGGGGCCTTATAGTCGGTGAGTTATTCGTTTATCTGGTCGAATAATTTAAACTAAGGAATTTGAGACAAAAATAGGTTAATAAAATTTGCACGGGACTGAGTTCCAAATATTTTACTAGAAATGACACTGTAGATTATAAAAAAAAAAAAACAATTGAAGTCAAAGAAACTTAATTTATTTCTTAAGTATAAAGTCTGTATAAAAATGGTGTATTGACTGTAAGTTAGTCGACTCTAACATTTGCACAGAATTACATTCTTATTAACCTCATTCAATTCATCGCCTGATTTATGTTTAATATTAAATGCCAGGTTTGTCTTGTATTTATTCAGCCTATGAGTCTGACTTGTTTTTGGTCTGAGGTGGAATTACGCCAACACTGGCTCTTGCTCATAAGGCAGCCCGTATGGAACATTAGATGATTTGAAATGAAAAAAATTCTCTTGAATACAATAAGTTAAAAATAATGGTGTGAAAAACTGAAAATATGGTCGTGAAGTGAAAAGTTGGAAGGAGAGAGAGAGAGAGAGAGAGAGAGAGAGAGAGAGAGAGAGAGAGAGAGAGAGAGAACTTTTCTGAAGGTTTTAACTAAGAGAGAGAGAGAGAGAGAGAGAGAGAGAGAGAGAGAGAGAACTTTTCTGAAGATTTTAACTAGGAGTGAGTGACTGAGTGAGTATCAGTCATGGCGAGTCGAAGATGGTCAGTAATGAGAAATAAAAAAAAAAAAAAATCGAAAAAATATTTTTTAAAGCCCTACGGAGACTCCTTGACTTATTTGTCCACAATCTAATAACATAACGAGGTACTCCGCTGTAATGTGGACTTAATAGGAGGTCCACTGGTTTATTGAGGTAACAATTGTATGCTGGTCAAAGTGGCGGTGGCTCTCGTTACCTGATAAACCAGAGGTTGACTATAGGTGCTAAAAGACTCGTCTGCAAGAAAGCATCACAACACTGCCTCCTGCGCGCCCTCAGTATCCATCATATTGGCTAAAGGGGATATACCATATTAATTCACCCTTAACATTGTAGTTGCATCTACAACCTTACCCCCTTATTAGAAAGTTGTCAGTTAAGTTCATTTATCTTCGTTTTTAGTTAATTCTGTGTAAGCTTTGCACAGCACACTGTACTGTACAAGCAAACCTGATTCATCCACCAAAGGCAGTAAGCATGGATAGATACTTTACTCTTTGCCTAAGATATGTAACAGAGCTGAGTTCTAGAGAGGTTCAGGACAATTTTAACTATACAGGAAGGGAAGGAAGGACCGAGAATTTTCAACCTGAATTGTTTAAGAAGGGGAGGGAGAAAGTTGAATTTTCTAGAACGCTTTAGGAAGGGTAGGAAAGAACTGGAACTTTACTGTGTGGCTTATGAAGGGGAGGAGGGAACTGAAGATGTCCAGTGTGGCTTAGGGTGAGAAAGGAACTGGAAGTTTCCAATAGGACCTGGGTCCAAGTCTCTCAATTCACTGCACAGACATGATGGTTTATTTTTCGATGTTGTAAGTCTAAAAATGTTGTACTTTAATAATACTTTAGGTAGGGTTAGGGTTAAATTTAACAAAGACTGGACTTATAATGCATCTCTGCTTTTCAGATCTCATTGCGTTTCATGGGTGACTGGTCACGTCTAATCCACGACTTCAAGTTTCACTTTTCTACACCAATATCATAATGTGGCCAATTACTCCTGAATGGTAAGGTAGTGTGTATTACTTTTTTTTACCCCATTAATGCCAAAAAGCATTATCAGTATCAGAAAATGTCGGTATACAAACTAATACTATAATTAATTTTTTGTTCACTGGTTTTGTTTTCAGAAAAACGGAGGACAATGAGTATGATAAAGCTTAGAGATTGCATATAATTATGAACACATCTCATGCATAAGTCCTCCAAGATTTCATGGATAGATGAGAATAATTTGTACTACTTTTCAATTCAACCAAATGCTGATTATCTCAGATTTCGTTAATACAAAGTATAAAGTTTCAATTTCATTTATGGGTCTAATGTCTATTTTAGAACAAATTAATGCAATAACCAGTTTTGTTGGGAACCTCCAAAAGTCTGTGTTACTCTTGTGTACAATTCTTAGGAATCCGAATTTTTTCAGACTTTTTCAAACAACTGACATTCGAAGCAACAAGTTTTCGTGTAACACAACAAAAAGGTAATTTGAGAGAGTAAATATACAGTAGTATGCCTGTTTGATTTTGTTATTGAAACTATATACAGCAGAAAGCTCACGATGACTTGCACGGTCCTCCTTGTCAATTTCATTTTATGGACTCGTGTGATTATTAGTTTTCTTTGAATACGGTAATTGTATGAAGAACCATGACTGATGATACCTATGGTAGTGTGGCAAAATCTGAAGCGTTAAACAACACTACATTCCAAAAGTCTTTTGCACAGTATGCTGCGTTGTAAAAGTAGTTAGTTACCATGACTTTGTAGCACTGAGGCGAGCTCATACAGATAACTTTCAGGCTGCCTATTCTGACGTGCTATAGACTTTTATTCGTTATCTGACATGAAGTATATTAATTTTACAATATAGTTTGTACAGATATCCCAATTTTAACTGGTGTCACTTTCCACAGTACGCTGCATTGAAGTCAGAAAGTACGTATGGGATCAATATCTTATTCAACTCATTAGGGAAATGTTTATCAAACTTTTTCATTTCGTATTCAAGTAAGTTTTGCTCTCTACAGAGATTTATTTCCTTTGCAGGCTCATTACTACAGGGCTTCTGGGTGGAGTAAATTCGAAGTGTATAAGCAGGCAGAAGATTTTTCACAACTCCAGGGAATTTCTACAAATCAGAAATACTGCAAGCTTGAAGAAATTATTGGAAGAAGAGACAGCCAAAATTACTGCTGCAGAAAAAGGAACAAGAACGCAGAGTATGACATCGAATAACTCTCCTATGAAGAAAAGAAGTCGGGTGAAGGACAATTATTTCAAGAAATCATGTGAGGAACCTACAAGACAGGATCGCCCAGCACAAAAAAATAAAAAATACTCAATGTAAATATCAGAAACCCATACTGTCACATAAAGAGATCATAATCTTAAAGATACTATCAAAATTATGTTAGTATACTGTAACATTTATAGTCACGAGCTAGTGTTGTTTTATTAGGGTCAAAACAGTGCCAATTGGCCAACAAGCTTTAGTTAATCAGGGTCATAACAGGGCCTATTGGCTAGCATGTGTTAGTTTATCAGGGTCATAATAGTACTTATTGGCCAGCATATGTTAGTTAATCAGGGTCATAACGATGCCTATTGGCCAGCAAGTTTTAGTTAATCAGGGTCATAACGGCGCCTATTGGCCACCTGTGTTAGTTAATCAGTATCAGGGTCATAACAGTACTTATTGACCCCAAGTCGAGTAGAGCTCAGCTTTGCTGCTTGTAATTTCTAGGTAGCATCTTCAGAAGTCTTTTTCATAAGAGGTAGTTCACTGTTGTCCAGGAATTATATTTTATTATTGAAACCTGCTACTGGTTTAGTATTTCAGGATATATTTTCCGCTTTAATTTCTTCAAAGTTTAATGTACAAATTAGGTAGCTTAGCTTTATTCAGGATGAATAGACTTCATTAATACCTAAAGGTCATATAATCTCAATCTTAACTGATGAGCATTTACCTAGAATTTTCATAAGTTCATTTTCAGCATGTTTCAGGGTCCGTAGTTTCTTGCTAAGGTTTCTTATCACACTAATATTTGCTGTCAGTTAATTCATTATATCTCAGTTTATTTTGTATTTAAATTTATCTATCAGCTATTAGGGAGATCATTGTTTTGGCATGTTTTATTGTTACATTGAATTCCCTACCAGTTTAACAGTATTTGTGTGGTACCTCAGCATACAAAAAAGAAATTCACGGTCCTTTCCACGTAAGATTCATAATATAAATGCTGCAGTGTATTTCAAGATAGTTTTTTTCAATTTTTTGCCAATTTAAAATTGCTATTAGCTATCAATTATTATTCTGTAGGTTTCAGGAGAGAGAGCTTTGTTTTGCCTTGAATATATTATCAGTTTCCTATCAACCAAAAGTAGCTTGGTGTATCCGGGTACATATACTACGTACGTAGTTGATTGAATTTTATTATTCGGTATTAGCTAACTGGCCTTTTCAGGATACATTTTTTTTTTTTGCAGAAAATTCATGTTTAACATTAGGGATAAAAAAATCCGTTTTTTTTTTTTTCAGAATACACAATTTAGATGTTTTATATGTTTGATACAGATATGTCTTGAAATATAAAGCCTTCACTTTAATCTCTAGGCAGTGTTCACATCAGCTGCCAATTACTGTAGCTTAGGGCGTATATAACACGATACGTAATATTCAAGTATATGATTTTCATTTAATATCAGATAACTGTATTTATCTTCAATAAATATAAGAGATATTGCTCAACTAGTTGCCTTCATAGTAGGGACATGGAATTAAGCTTTTTATGTTCCTCGTAGCTTTAATCCATAGCTTGTCTCTTTGTTGATTTATATCAAGAGTTTCTTTGGAATTAATTTTGTAATTGTGTTGAGGTCTTGCTTTGTTGCAATGTTATATAACCACTGGTATTTATACTTTAAAGCTTAGGTTATGAGAGGCTTATTTTTTTTATACAGGCGAGAGATCTAAACCTGAAGCATTGAAATGTTTGCACTGTTAAGACAGACGATATTTCAAATTAATTTATTAGTTTTATCAAAAACTTTAGGGCATAAAGAACTTTTTCTTTTCAAGTGATTCATCGAATCTCTGATTCTAGTGCAAACCATGCCATGACAATTATGCTTCTTGCTTAACGTTAAACATCCACCAATTAGAAGTTTATACTGTAACTACTGGAGAATTATCAAGAACATTATTATCGTGGCATCTCTGCATATTTCAAGACATTGTTGCATATGCTGCTGCTTTCAGAGCAGTATGGTATTGTTGTCAAATGTACTGTAGATGGATGATTTGATAAGTAAACGCAAGTTCAAAGCATTACTTTAAAGAGAATTTGAAATTACGTATTAACAATACTATAACTCGAACTCAGTGAGTTACATTAAGCAAACTAGAACTCAGTGAGTTACATTAAATAATGTTAGGCATTGTTAACAGTGGTCTCTTCGAATGTGCTCTTCAAGTTTCAGTAGAAAGTTTTTGGTATATGTACTAATAAACATTAAGAAGCAATCTCAGTTATTCGAAGGGTTTATTCTTCTTAATGTTACATTGATTGATAGACTTTTGGGGAAAGTTTTAAAATTTACAATCATCTTGGGATCTAGACAATATTATTTTCATTGGAGCACTGAATATTTTCCAGGCCTTTACTGTGAAAGGGAAATGAATTTCTTAGTGGACTTACCAGGAATTAGAATAGTAACTGTTTGGTTAATTGATATCATTACTTAGGGTTTATGGTTGCCAGTATTAGACATTCCATAAGAATGACTCACAGTGAAGCCATGTAAACAAGTAGCCATATAAAGTACAAGGCATTTCAGGCCACCAAAAAATTTCGAACAGTTGTAAAAAGTGAAATCTTGCCAGAAGATTTCACTTTCTTTTCGCTTCAAATAAAGTAGTTTGAGAAAATTTTGCGTTTATTTTTCTGAATGATAGGTTTTTACAGATTTTAGAAGAATATTTGCTGCAGTGTCTTAAAGTATGGAGATTTATTTTAGATTAAGGTTCCCCCATCTCAATATTTTTCTTTGTTTTTGTATGGCTTTTTTTTATCAATGTTTCTGCAATTTCCATTGAATTAAAGTGATTTGATAAGTTAACTGTTGTTGGTAAAGATTTAACTTAAAATTAAAATAATTGAAAATGAAAAAAATTACTGCGAATACCACATTGTATTGATTTAAAATTTGAATAATGGGAAAATTATTGTAATAACAAATTGTATTGATTTGTTACAAGGACTTCTGTATTTCAACTTTTTTATCATTCACAAATCTCAGCCTTAAAGGTAATTATTACTTTTGCTATTTCTCAGCGCAGCAAAAAATCAAGGAAATTATATCAATGTACAACCTTCCCCAGTTATGGTACACAATATGGACATTGCAGTCTAGGTTAGATAAACTTTGAATTTGAAGACTCGTAGCTATGCAGTTTCCCCAGTGGCCAACGTTTGAAAAAATATGAAGTGCCAATATGATTTGCAAAGTGATTAGCAACAGAAACAGGATAAATTTGTAAAATCATACAAATAACCAAGATATTGTTCTTATACTTCCTCTAACCTTTTTATCCCATTCTGACTAGACCTCTCTTCATATGAACTTAAATTCATACACGAAACATTCAAGGGCATTTTCTAGTCGCCTGTTAACTGTTAAATAGAGAGGCTTTCTATATTTACAACACAACTTGCAGGCTCCAGAGTGGCATTCTGTTTTCACTGGAGAAGTAGTCTGATCACCTGAACACTTGGGAGCAAGAACTTCCTACTTTTCATGTTATGATGAAGTCCTCATGCTTTTGCTTGAAGGATATTCTCTCTCTCTCTCTCTCTCTCGTCTCTCTCTCTCCTCTCAGCTCTCTCTCTATCTCCTCCCATCTCTCTCTTCCTCTTCTCCTCTCCTCTCGCTTCTCTCTCTTTAGTGAAGCAACTCTAGACTTTTTTTTTGCCATGCCAAAGTTCTCTGAAGAATCATTATACAATTGTATACTTCACATTGATTGAAAAGCATCATTCTCTACTGGAGAGTCCTAAGAACATTTGAATCTCTTTTCTGAACCCAAATACAGACACACACTGCCACTACTTCCCGACACAGAGATTACGTATCTCACTCTTAATATTTTCACATTTACATTCTTTACTAGGAACACAAACTACACACCAAGGAGTTCTGCCATTGCTTCCAATCACAGTGATTAGATACCTCACTCTTAACCAACCATTTTCACATTCTTCAAATTCTTAATGTAAACACACGTAATCTACACACTTATGAGTATTCATTTGTACTTGATAATAGACATTTGGAGCTTAATTGCTTAGATTGGTAGGGTATGAAACTCAAGTAAATCTTTGGATATAAAGATACTGTTTTTTGCCACAATATTCTGAAGTTAATTCCAGAGTTTTTTGTCGTAAATTTGGAGTAGTTCATGTTTTGTTACGTGGGTTTGGTTAGGAGTTTTGCCTTGTGTTAATACTTGAGAAAAAAGATAGTTTGTTCATAAAGCTTACCTGTCAGATATATATATATCTATAGCTGTATTCTCCGAAGTCCGACAGAATTTCAAAACTTACGACACACGTAGTGGAGTCAGGTGGTTAGTACCCATTCCCGCCGCTGGGAGGCGGGTATCAGGAATCATTCCCATTTTTCTATTCAGATTTTCTCTGTCGCCGTACTGTAAACATCTGTTTTCAGTACCTCCGTCTTTGGGTTTTGGAAAACTTTTGGCTACTTAAGTATCCTGATTGACTTTTGGTTATTTGACTTGGATCTGTGGCTAGGCACACGTTATTTGTGGTCTGTTTTAGATATTGGCTTGATTTTTCCTTAAAAAACTAAGATTGTCTGGGTCTAGTTCGGCTAGCGCCAGGGTTTGTTGTAAGGATGAATGTAAGGTGAGGCTTCCGAAAGCTTCGGTAGAGCCCCACACAGTATGCAAGAATTGTAGGGGACATTTGTGTATGTTTGATTGATCGTTGCAAGGAGTGTGAAAGTCTGTCTGATTCGGGTTGGAAGGCGTATGAATCCTATGTTCGCAAGTTGGAGCGTGATAGGATTAAGAGGTCTTCCTCCAGAAGTATGTATATCAGATAGTAAACATCAGGGCATTAATGTTTCTCCTGCTAACCCTCCAGTAGCATTTGCAACTCCTAACCCTGTAGTGTCGCCTTCGGGCCCTGAAATGGTGTCTGTGGAGGGTAATGCCCTTTCTGTGATTCTTGAATCGCTGCATAATCTGGAATCTAAAGTGCTCGCCTTGGAAGGCAAAAGTGATCCTAGTGCAGTGAAGTGCAGTGATAGTGCCCCTAGTGTTGTGGAGGGGGCGTCAGATCGGCCCTATTTCGCATCTAGGCCTGGACCTCTGCCGGACTCCCAGGTTTCAGGGAGAGGGCATGTTGAAAGCCGAAGGAGGGTTACGGGGAACCCCCACCGATCTGACGTCCCTCGGCAGTTACTGTTGATGCTCCCAGGCTGCCAAGGAGTGTGCACGTGCGCGTTCTCCTAAAGGAGTGCTTCTCATCCTCCGAGGCTTCCTCCCCGCGCAAAGGGGTAGAGTTCTCGGTCGGACTCTACCTGTTGAAGAGGAGCTTTTGAGAGCAGGACGCTTTATGTCCTTTTGCTTCTGCTGATCTGCGGTCATCCCCAGATAGTTTCGCAGCCTTCCCGCCAGCAGAAGAGGACTAGGACGTCATCCGATGATGACGCCTTCGAGCGCCCCAGCCGCTCCAGGAATCGTACGGTGGCAGTTCCTGTGAGAAGGAAAAAGGCGTCCCCTCACCCCTCGTCTTCTCACAGGATCAGCCCTTCTCCTGAGAGGGAGTCTTCTCCTACCGAGAAGATCATCCGCTCTATGCAGCAACAACTTGCTACTTTGCTGTCCAAGAGAGAGGGCAGAACCTCGTTGTTGGAGGAAGGATGAAAGACTGCCGATTAAGAGGACCAGACAGTCTCCCTCTCCTTCTCCTCGCTCATCTCTTTCGCCTGTTTTTTGTCGCCCTCTAGATTTCGTGGCGGCTCCCCAGCGGCTATCTAGAGGACGCGAGGAACGTTTCTCTAAACGTTCTTCCGTCGAGAGGGAGCAACATCGTAGCTCTTGGAGCAAGGACCGTTTCCTGCTCCTCAGGACGCTCCCCTCTCTTTGCTGCGTGACGCTCCGTCTCCTGATCGCGACGTTCTCTCAGCTGCAAAGCAGGATGTTGCTCTTCTGCTAGGTCAGCCTCCGTGCAAGCTGCTTTCACGCAGTCGAGTAGCTCGCCGAGATGTCTCTCGCTCTTCCCTGAAGGACGCTTCTCCTGCTGCAAAGCATGACGCCCCGCAAGATGCGAAGATGGACTCTTTTCATTCGGCCGCGTCACGGGCCATTCGTATGGACAACCCATCGTGACGCTTGTATGGACGCTCGTCAGGACTCTAGGCATGACGCTTTGCCGGATGCTTCTGTTGACGCTTGGATGGACGCTGATATGGACGCTCGCCGACGCTAGCCGCGTTTCTTTCTGACTACGCTCTTCAAGACGCTACCCGCCTTCAAGAGGCGCGCCCTGTTTCTTCGATTCAGGAAGCTTCTACTTTCAGTTCCGGACCCTGCTGTGGAGTTTTTGGAAGAGACTCACTCTGCTGCTTTGCCTTCGTCTTCTCAGCAACGCTCTTGTTTGAGACTTGGTCCTAAAGGTCTATTACCTCTTCCTTCGGTGGTCCCTTCTACCTCACCTGCAGAAGAGGGTGAGGTGAGCAGCGTTTTTTCGGAGGAAGCTAACGACGAACAACCAACTACGTCTGCTTCTTCGGATTACCAGGTCTTTACCCCCACGCCTTCTCCGGACCGCATTGGAGATACTTTCCAACCCTCTGCTCCTTGCTCTCCGCCTTCTCAATTATCGTCTTCGAAAGCCAGCAAGACCACGGGTTTCGTTAAGATGAAGAAGTCTCTTTCAACCAAGAGAGCTTTTTGCAAGGTCCATGATTGGATGGAGTTAAGGAAGGCTCAAGGGAAGACCTCTTTTGCTCTACCGCCGTCAAGACTTAGTGGTAAGGCAGGTATGTGGTACGAGACAGGAGAGGACGTAGTCTGAGACTTCCCTCTTCTGTTCAGGGGGACTTCGCCATGCCTGGTGGATGCATCGAGGAGGTCGCTTCTCTCATCCGCGAAAGTGACTTTGGACTACCTCTGAGTTAGACACCATCTGAAAGGCCTCTTTCATACGTTAGAGGTGTTTAACTTCTTGGACTGGTGCTTGGGGGTACTGGATACCCAGTCACGGAGTCAGATTTGATTATCCTGGGGGAGCTGTTCCATTGTCATGGTGTGTATGGACAAGGCCGTCAGGGATGGTTTGGAGGAGCTGGCTTTGCACTTTTGCACAGGACTCTTGAAAAGAGAGCTCTATTCTGTAACTTTACGGCGAAGTCGGTTTCTCCCTCGCAGAGGGCGGAGTTGTTGTTTACCCCTCTTCGGACCATCTCTTCCCCCCAGGCTATGGTCAAAGATCCTGCCGTCAGCTTGCAAGAGAAAGCAACTCAGGACCTGCTTGCTCAATCTTCTCGATGCCCTGCAGTCCCTTCGACATCTTCGGGAGTTCAAGCTTCAAAGAAACCCAGGATATGTCGCCCTCTTACCATCGGGAGAAACAACAGATTCTTTACGATCTGCTCGAGCAGATGCTCGAGAAGAGAGCGGTAGAACAGGTCTTGACCTAGAATCCCCGGGCTTTTACAACAGACTGTTCCTGGTGCCGAAAACAGTCGGGAGGGTGGCGACCTGTGTTAGACATAAGCAGTCTAAACCTCTTTGTGGACAAACAGAGGTTCAAGATGGAGACGCCTCAGTCAGTTCTTGGGGCCTTAAGACGGGGATTGGATGGTGTCATTAGATCTCCAGGACGCATATTTTCACGTCCCAATCCATCCCCAGTTGATGAAGTACCTGCGGTTTGTCCTGAAGGGGAAGGTATTTCAATTCAGGCTCTGCTTCGGATTGAGCACAGCCCCTGATGGTCTTCACCTTTTTAATGAAGAAAACGTAGCGAGGTGGCTTCATCTGTCAAACGTCAGGATCTCTCTTTACCTAGAAGACTGGCTCATTCGAGCCTCTTCGGAAGCCCGGTGTCTGGAGGACCTACACACTACTTTGACGTTAACGAAGTCCCTGGGACTTCTGGTGATTTCGAAAAGTAACATCTGACCCCAAGCAGTCCATCGTTTATCTGGGGATTCAGATGGATTCAGGGTGGCAGTTTTGGGCTTTTCCGTCCCAGGGACGTCAGCAGCAATGCTTAAGCAAAGTGTCAGACCTTTCTAGGGAAGATCATGCTCGGGGTTGAGGGAATGGATGAGTCTGCTGGGGACCATTTCCTCGCTGAAGAAGTTTGTTTCCCTGGGGAGGCTGCACCTCAGACCTCTTCAGTTTTTCCTGTCAGACAACTGGAAACACAAGGACAATATGGATATGATCTTGGAGATCTCGGAAGAGGTAAAATAGAACACCTAAGGTGGTTGTTCGATCCTTTGAAGCTGGCGGAGGGAGTTTCCCTCAAGCTTCAGAGCCCCGACCTAGTGTATTCTCCGACGCATCTGCCCACGGGGTGGGGAGCAACACTTGGGGGGGGGGGGAGGGGGGGGGGAAGGAAGTGTCAGGCACCTGGAGAGGGGAACAGGTGTCTTTGGCACATAAACCTCAAGGAGCTGGCAGCCATTCATACTAGCGCTCCAGTTCTTCCAAGACAAGTCTCTCGTCGGATAGTGCAAATCAACTCAGACAACACCACAGCTCTGGCATCCATCAAGAAGCAGGGAGGAACACACTCGTGGTCCCTGTTCACTCTAGCGAAGGAGATCTTGTTGTGGGCGCCCAGGGCACGACTCACGATCCTTACGAGGTTCGTCGCAGGCGTCGAGAAAAATCGTGCAGACCATCCTCAGTCGGCAAGGTCAGCTGCTGCCGACCGAATGAACCCTACATCAAGATATATGCCAGGAGCTGTGGAGTTTGTGGGGACGTCCTCTCCGTGGACATCTTCACGACGTCGAGAATGAAGACTTCCTCTTTACTGCTCCCCGGTTCTGGATCCAGGAGCAGTGGCGATAGACACCTCCTCTGGGACTGGGACAGGGCTAGACCTTTACGCCTTTCCCCCGTTCAAGATCCTAGGGGAAGTTCTAAGAAAGTTTGCAGCTTCAGAGGGACGAGGATGACGCTGGTCACCCCTTACTGGCCTGCGACAGACTGGTTCACAGAGGTCATGTCTTCGTAGCAGACTTCCTGCGAGGACGTACTTCCGGTAAAGGATAAGATCTACTCAGACAGCCCACTTGAGAGGTACCACAAAAACCTCCCCACTCTGAGATCCCCTTGGAAACTAGCCCCGTTTTCCCCAGGGAACTAAATCCCAAAAAGTCTTGGTCAGAGGGAGAGGATTTTCAAGACCTGGGGCAAGAGCTATTGCCAATGCAAGAAGAAGCTTCCTCTCTTGCAGTGTACCAATCGAAGTGTGCCGCTTTCAGGAGTTGGTGCAAGAAGAAGGGCATTTCCTCCACCACGACCTCTGTGAACCAGATCGCTGACTTCCTCCTTTACCTGAGGAAGGACTGAAGCTGGCAGTCCCGACGATAAAAGGCTACAGAAGTGTGCTGTCTGTAGTCTTTCGACACAGAGGCCTGGACTTGGCTAACGACAGAGACCTTCACGATCTCTTAAGATCATTCGAGACAACGAAAGTACCTCAACCTAAAGTTACCATCATGGAACTTGAACGTGGTTCTAAATTTAATCATGTCCAGCCGTTTTGAACCGCTTCACGCTGCGTCACTAAGAGACGTGACTAGAAAAACTGTTTTCCTAACTGCTCTGGCGATGGCGAAGAGAGTTAGCGAAATTCAAGCTATGAGTAAGCATGTTGGTTTTAAGAACCATAATGCCATTTGTTCTTTGAGCCCGACGTTTCTGGCAAAGAACGAGAATCCTCCAACCCTTGGCCAAGACTTTTGAGATTAAGGGTATGGGCCGAAATCGTTGGTCGGGAGCCAGAGAGAGTCCTGTGCCCTGTCAGGGCTCTCAAACTCTACTTGCGGAGAACGAAGGAATGTAGAGGACCTTCTGGTAGCTTGTGGTGTTCGGTCAAGAGGCAGATCTGCCAATGTCTAAGAATCCTCTAGCGTTCTTCTTGAGGAACACCATCAAAGAAGCGCATTCTTCTTGTAGTGACAGTGATATGAAGCTGTTTAAAAGTGAACGCCCACGAAGTGAGGGTTTATCTCTACCTCGGTAGCCTTTCAAAAGAACATGGCACTCCAGTGACATTTTGAGTGCCACCTTCTGGCGTAGCACTCGGTGTTCGCTTCACACTACCTGCGGGAGGTGAGACAGCATACGAGAACTGCTATTCGCTTGGACCATACGTCGCCGCAGACACTATTTTGGGGGCAGGAAGTAGCACTCATCCTTTCCTATAGAGAATGGTTAGGTGAGCTTTTAATTATTGTATTGTTTATGGTTGTAGGGTCGACCGCCTAAGGCGGACCTCCCTTCCTTTAGCCTAGTTATGTGGGATTTAACCTTTGGTAGGCTAGACCAGGTGGTATTTTTTGCTTCGTTGCCCTCATTGTATGGTCAAAATGGTCTAGTCGCATTGTGGTCACGTCCCCATTGGACAGATCCATCTAGAACTCACCAGCTAACCCCATAGGTCACTACCTTGCTGAGACTCTAGTAAAGCAGAAGCAGACTTGGGTGTCAGTAATCACGAAGTCAGCTATGCTAACATGTAAGGAACCAAGATATCAATCATCTGCATGTATATGTTTCCTAAAATCCTATTCTGTCTCTCCCCACCTCCAAAGGTGGGATTTAGCTATATATATCTCGACAGGTAAGCTTCATGAACAAATGATATTATGATACAATAAAGTTTGTTCATACTTACCTGGCAGATATATATAATCAAAGTAGCCCACCCACCTCCCCTCAGGAGACAGTGGGAATAGAAAATCTGATAGAAAATGGGAATGGTTCCTGATACCCGCCTCCCAGCGGCGGGAATGGGGTACTAACCACCTCACTCCCACTACGTGTGTCGTAAGTTTTGAAATTCTGTCGGACTTCGGAGAATAAACAGCTATATATATTATTATATCTTGCCAGGTAAGTATGAACAAACTTTATTGTATCATAACAATATCATTTTTATTTTTTTTAGTACTGTGCCACAAAGTGAGAACTAGAGCAGTTCTGTAAAGATTTAACATTAATCTATGAACCTTAAAAGTTTAAAGAAATTTGTAAAGGATTTTTTGCTCATCATTAAGTAAGTTGAAGTACAGAAAGCCCTCATGTTTATTAAAACAGTTGGTACGTTGGGTCATGATGTGGGTAAGAGATTTCCTGTTTTATAGAGATGTGAAACTTTCCTTTCTGGATGTGACTTGATGGCCTAATCATGCTCTTGCTCGTGATGCCTTGGGATTCTAAGTGTTATTCTATTATTGTAAAGGTTTGGAATACAAGACAGAGCGAAGCTTAGCATTTTTTAAAATAATGTCCAGAATAAGTTTGGTTAATGTTGAGAGTTGTACTTCATATTTTCAGTTTCCAAAAGTAGATATTGGTGCACAGTTTTGGGATGGTGATTGTGGAAGGTACATTATGCAGACATTTAAAAAAAACTGGTTTATGACAATGGAGTGTGTAATCAGAGTTAGTTTGGGATACTGGTGTTGAAGATTTAGATAGTGTTTGTGTTAACCTGGAATTTTAGGCTTTAGGCCTTACTTGTGATAATCTGGACTGTCTCTTTTAGTGTTCGATGATAGAATCAGGATTCACCATCCTTAATATCGTCTGGATGCATGATGCCAAGCACAGGAGAAGATTGCTGGTGTCTGAAACGAATACTGGATTAAGGAAAAATACTGGTCCAAGATCAATAAGGATTCAGATTTTGGTTTAGAGTGTCTCTCGGTTATGATAGTTTTTCGGTTTTGGTTTTTAGAAAGTCTTTTAGTCTGATATATTCACATTTCACTGCCTGAAGTTTCGGGTAGTTTGCTGTGAAATTTTTTCTTTCAGGAAGTTTGTCATTGAGTGATACTTTCACTTTGAGAAAGTCAGTTGTTCGATAAGTACGAAGAGGTCTTGATTCTTCATGCTACTTTGCTTTCAGAAAGTCTGCTTTTGATATTTTTGCATTCAGGAAGTTACTTGGCTTGTAATCTCTTGGGGTTTAGATTGTACACTATTTTGTGATGTTTCTCTCTAAAGTGGCAGTTTATGTCATATTTCTATTTTAAATTTCTGCGTTACTTGTACTTTCATGTGGCTTTTAGTCTTGGTTTTTTTTTTCCTTCAAGAAGTCTTTTTGACTTTAATGGTTGTGCCTTCACAGAATCTGTTAACTTTGATGCTGTAGTTTTCAAAATGTCTGGATTTTGTGGCTTTTGCCTAAAGCAGTCTCT
Source organism: Macrobrachium nipponense (assembly GCF_015104395.2). Taxonomy (NCBI): domain Eukaryota; kingdom Metazoa; phylum Arthropoda; class Malacostraca; order Decapoda; family Palaemonidae; genus Macrobrachium; species Macrobrachium nipponense. The sequence goes on along the minus strand of NC_087217.1, from coordinate 75,543,717 downwards.
AAAATAAAATTTTGCTAGAAAGTCTACTACTTTGTCCTATTTGCTGGTAGTCTGTTTGTTATTATCATCTGACCTTCTTAGACGCCTTACTAGTTTGTATTTTTTCGATTGTAGAAAATGTATTAGTTTGGAATTTTTTGTGGCTAGAAAATATAGTAGTTCGTGATTTGGGGTGGTGGGGGGCAAGAAAGTCTCTTAGGAAGTATGTTTTGGCTGTAAGTCTGCCATTTTGTGTGTGGTTTTTGGGTTTTTTTTTCCCTAGAAGTCTGATAGTGTGCTATTTTTCTGCCAAGAAGTATATATTCTTGTTTGGGAGAGTTCTTAATTAGAATACCTATTGTTTGAGACCTGAGTCACTTGTTTATAATGCCTTTATATCTCGTGAACTTTATGCTCTGGAAACTTTGCCCCAAAAAGTAGGTCATTACAAAATTTTTTTTATTGTCTTTACCTGGAGGTTTTTTGTCGGGAAAATGTGTTTAATGGAAGTGATTCTTGTCCATTGTGATAAATCTTGAAAGTTTTTTACTGCGAAAGCGTTATAAATTCGATGATATTTTCCCCAAGGAAGTGTTCTCTAAACAGTTTATTTTTTTTAAGTTCTGTTGATTCAAGGGAGGTGTTTGTTCTGAATGGAAATCAATTTTTATTATTTGGGCCGGGGGGTGCTTGAAAATATGTTGATTTGTAAATTTTACACAGTAACAGTATATCAATTTAACTTTTTTTCTGGTCAGGAAGTCTTTTAGCACCTTTCATTTTGTCAGGAATTTTCTTTTTGTTTGTTAGTGTTTGGGAAATGTTTTCCACAGAAAATGGAGTTCATTTGTCAACAAAGTTTATCAGCGTGGGGGCCAGAGTTGGTTTTGCCCAGGAATTGTAGACTTGCCTAAAATATTGGTCTGTGCTCTCTTACGTGTCAGTGGTTGTTCGTCAGTTTTCTGCCCATGAAATCGTGTAAAATCTTTTTTTTTTTTTTTTTTTTTTTTTTTCCTGTACGGTCAGTCTGATTGAGTTATTTGTCTACAAATTGTGTTATGTCGGAGTTTTTTTTTTTGTGTGAATAGTAGTTTTACAAATGAAAAATACGAAAAATATCAAATGAGGTGGCTATGTCCATTTGAAACAATTTAACACTAAGTGCATATTAAGAAGCATATATTATATGATAGTTCATGGATAAAATGATCCAATTTGTATTGACGTCTCATGACATGTTAAATAAAAGGCTCTAATTCATAGAGACCTAGAGATAAATTGTTTGGTGTGAACAATTGCAAGCTCTGTCAAATTCTTTCAATAGAACCTGTGCTCTCAAATAAAATCTTTGACCCGAGCCAGTCAATCATTGAGCTACCACGTAATACTGTGAAAACACAAAGCATTACTTCCCAGATTGTCCTATATAAAAACTACCGCACTACATGGCATCTTACAAATGAATCCATTACGAATTAAAGTTTTGCCGCTAAAATACGAGGAAGTTTTATCATAAACAAGTAACCTTAGGGGGTTGACTTTGGACTCTAACGTGGGTTGGTATGGGAAAGATATGAAACTCAGCTTTCTGTTTTTCTCCTCATATGCATAAAATGAGGTCCATTGGAGAACGAGGCTGTTTAGGCATATTCTAACAACACTTCATTTTGCTGTGTGGAATGCAATTATTTTATATAATGTACATATAAATATACATATATTTTATTGTGAAATTGTTTATATATTTATTTGTTTTTTGTTTAAGAGGAAAGTGAAGGGTTTGTCCCCCCAAATTGTAAAATTGTACCTCAGGGATCCAAGTTGTCTGCAAGCCTACCAAGCAACAGTATTCAATATGTCAAAGATAGATATTATCAAGATTTGTTAACGTAATTTTTTCAGTTTTTTAGTCAACCTTGTGATTCTGTTAACATTTAATATTAAGACATTTAGTATTAAAGTATTTATTTTTTAAGGAAATTTGTATTGTATATATTACGAAAGTTAAGTTGTACCTAGTGTGGTGATTTTGCGCCTCCTCCCCGCTCGTTAAAAAATTTTGAATTACCCTTTTTAACACTCGTATCTTTTGTTTTACGTTTGGGTACGTGACTGGGAGCCCTCGGTGAAGGAGGTGAGAGAGACAGAGCGAGTGTTTGGGCAGACAGTTCGGGCTTTCTACAGAGGCTGTCCCTTTTTTGCTCTGCAGCTGCCGCTCTTACTATATTTTATCAATGCTTTTGGAAGTATCTTGAGCCGTCCGTCCTTCGCAGGTACACATCTGGCCACCTGCGGTGTTGTGTACGCTGTACTCGACGTATTTTGAGTGCTGTCCTTCGCAGGTACGCTTCTGGCCACCTGCGGTGTTGCGTCCTGCTCGTATTGCAGGTGATTTGTGCCACCTGCGGCCTTATCTTGTTGCCACCTCAGTGGAAGATTTTTCCTGAGGTGTTAGAAGCATTTGCTTTTCCAGGACGCCTTGGAACTTTTGCAGCTGTGGGGGCCTTGATGCCCGTCAGAAGTCAAGTAGGGAGACAGATCCCAGGTAAGCGTTCCTTTTTGTATGGTCGTGCAGGACCTCTCGACTCCTCCTTCCTGGTGCTTCTGTACTCCCCTGTTAGCAGAGTTCTGAAATTATTTGGATCACGCCTACTGTAAGGCAAGACCTTTATTATTAGTCCTGGATCATGGACTCCCCTTCTGAGTGTGAGGAGATATTTTTGTTATTATTATTTATATATATAGTTATCTCTTATAATGAACTGTTGAGACAGTTGGGATTTGTTGCCCCTTTTGTTTGTTTGATTATAATTATAAATTCTTATGATGTTAACATTTGTTTATATAATAAGTTAGATTATAAACATAGGTAGGAGATTAAGTGTTTTCTCCCTGTTACTCTTCGCCTTCCTTCCCATCCTATTTAGTTTGTAGGTATTGGTTATTTTATTCATTTTGATCTGGCCAGTTTATATGTATAATTTTGATGTATTATGCATTCATGTATTTCTCTCTATTATCTCTGTTTAGGGCTTAGTTTTTAGAAGTTAGGAATCCCACCCAAGGGATTATTTAAGGGCTAGAGTTTTGTCCTTGGCAGTACAAGGTTGACTTTGATTATTTTTCTTTGATAATAAATATTGTTGAGTTTTTCCTGAGTGTTTTTGTCTTCCATTGACATCTTTTGCTGGATACTCTTGTAACAACACCTGAGTATACATCCTTTAGTGCAGACAAACCTGCACCACGGCCCAACAAGGGTTGTAACAATTGGCGACCGTGACAGGATTGATGTACTCAGGGGTATCTGGTATTTTGGTCTGTGGAGCAACACTTGGGTGATCTCTTCAATATTTATTTTGTAGTATTGCCTTTCTCCCTGAGTTATTAATTTTTGGAAAGATGGAAGAATTTAATTTAACTTTGACCCGGCTGAATTTTTGGGGTCTGCTGACTGCCTAAAGTACTTGCCTGTTTTAAATAGGAAACATTTAGTTGCTTGTGCACAGTGGTTGGGTGTTCCGCTGAAGTCGGCGGGCACTAAGAGAGATATTTTGGAGGCTGTGAAGGGTAAGATTGCCCAGGATTTAGCTGAGGCCGAACATTTGGTGAGTGAAAGTGAAGTAGATAGTGATGGTGAAGGTAGTATTAATGATGATTTGGAAGAGGATAGGTTGAGCGTGAGAGCTGGTTTACTTTGTTCGAGGATCCTCCTTGTACAGGTATTATTTATGAAGGTCCCTCGAATATACCTAAGGTTAATGTGTCTAATAATCCATTTTTGCCCCCCCTAATTCTTTGCCTGTCGAACCCCTGGCTTCTGTTCATACTTCGGGTGAATCTAAGGAGGAGGTAGAATATAAATTAATTTGTAAACGAATTGAATTAAAGAAAATAGAATTTGAGAGAACGAGCGGGGTGAGGCGTCACGTTAGAGATAGGTGAAGTTGAATATAGAGATGGCTAGGTTACAGGGGGCCAATTTGGTCAGTTCCCCTAAAGGTATGTTCCAGGAACGGTTTAATTTAGGTGCAGCACTAAAGTTGGTGCCAGTCTTTTGATGAAAAAAACAATGTCCCTGAATTTTTCAAAGCCTTTGAGCATGTTGCCGCCCAGTTGTCTTGGCCCTCCGAAATGTGGACTGTTTTAATACAATGTAGGCTGGTGGGCAAGGCTATCCGGGTGTACAATGCCTTGGAGGAGGGAATTGCCAGGGGACTATCATAAGGTCAAAGCGCTGGTATTAACAATCCTATGATCTGGTTCCCGAGGGCCTATCCCCGCCTCAAATTTAGGAATTATAATAAACATCCTTCACAGTCTTATGTAGAATTCGCTCGGGTCAAGGAGGAACATTTGACGACTGGCTGAAGAGCTGACAAGTGGTGTCTTTTGCTGCGTTGCGGGAATTTTGCTCCTTGAAGAGTTCAAAAAGGCATGTAGCAAAGAGTTGAGGGTCCATCTTGAGGAGGTAAACAAAGCTATGAAGTTGAGTAGTGCCGCTCAGTTGGCAGATGATATGTGTTGACCCATCGCTCGGCAATGGTAACTTTGGGTACAGGGTTTTAAATGATCCTCTTCCCGTGCCCACAGTAGTGGAAGGAGGGGAGAACCACCTTCGTCGACTCCTAATATTCATAAGATTAATAATGCTAATTCTTTTTCAGATGGTAGAATGTTGGTAGAGTCTCAGGAGGGTCTCCTCCCCCTCGTGTCTTTGTTAACAGAGGTACATCTAATTCCGGCAATAATCAAAGGTACAATAATAATAATGGTAACAGAAGTACTGGACGTAGAGTAACCTGTTTTTTGGTGTGACAAGCCAGGTCATTTCCTGAACCAGTGCAATGCCCGTAGACGATATCTTGAGAGAAACGGCCAAAATCCAGTTTCATTAATTTCTGACAGGTCCAGTTCTTGTGATAATCAAGTGGATCTGTAGTTAGTAAGTAAGGTAGATAATAGTAGTAGTGACACTTCTAATAAAAAACAGTTGTGACTCAATTTTGACAAATATGTATGGTCAGGTAAAATTGTTCTTCGGATCTAAGATTATCAAAGTAAAGTTCTTGAGGGACACTGGTTCAGCTCGGTCTCTTAAAAAGTTGTAGAGAGTATTCAGGGAATTATGTTGTTCTGGGAGGGTTCCCGAACACTATTGTTTCTGCTCCGTTGTGGATGTCAGGTTGTCTTTTCCTGGATGTGATAAGGTTACCGAGTTGGCCGTTGTTGATAGTCTCCCCATTCCTGGGATTGACGGTATTTTGGGCAATGATATGGTCAATAGTGAGGGTCAGGAATTATTTCCCATATTGTCCATTAATGCATGTCCCATAGCTGTAACAACCCGTGCCCGCAGCAAGAACTGCTGATCTACTTGATGTCGATGATGATTTAATGCTTAGTAGTTTAGAAGTAGATGTAGAAAGGCCCAGGTCAGTAGATAGTGGTAGTAATAGTATTATTATTAATGATTTAAAACCTGATTGGGACAGATTGGCTTTTATTGAAGCCCAGAAAAAAGAATTTGACTGAATTGGGAGACATTAATGATTTGACTATACCTCGGTTTGGTATAACCAAGGTCTACTTTACAGGTTTAGTCGTCCTTCGACAGATGATCTGAGCAAGACTTCTCAGATTGCACAAATTGTGGGTTCCGTCCCAGTTCCGTGAATCGGTAATGAATCTTGCTCACAACAATTTTCTTTCGGGACATTTTGGGGTATGGAAAACTTTCCGAAAATTAGCAAGGTATTTTTGGTGGCCTGGGATGAAATCTTTTGTGAAGCATTATGTGAAGGAATGTGAGGTTATGGTTTATGGGAAAACCAAATCAAATAATTCCCAAAGCTCCTTTACATCCTATCCCTGCCATTGGTGAACCATTCTCGGAATTGGTGATAGATGTCGTTGGTCCTTTACCTAAAAACCAAGTCTGGTTATGTTTATTTATACTATTATGGATAGAGCTTCTAGATTTCCCGAAGCATTCCCTATGAGACGTATTACATCTAAAGTTGTTTTCGAAAAATAATGGATTTCTTTTCCAGGTATGGTCTCCCTCGTGTTATTCAGACAGATTGTGGTACAAATTTCACGAGTAAGGTATTTAGAGGTAAATGTGCTGAACTGACCATTCAGCACATTACCAGCGTACCTTATCACCCGGAGAGTCAAGGTGTGGTGGAGAGGTTTCACCAGACCCTTAAATCCATTTTGAAAAAAACATGTACGAACAAGGTAGTGAGTGGGATAAAGCACTTCCCTTTGCCCTCTTTGCTCTTAGGAATCATCCAAATTCTTCAACTGGTGTAGCCCCTTCCCTTCGAATTGGTATTCGGTTATAAAGTTCGTGGTCCTCTAGAAATTTTTAGCGAAGTGCTACAGTCCGGTCGAAGGGGAGAGGTTAAAGTTGCAGAATTTGTAGAGGATTTGAAAAAGAGGTTGTTCAGTGCTTGGAATTTTGCACGGGAAAATATGAGTTATTCGCAAGCTGTGATGAAGGATAATTTTGACAAAAAAGCTGAAGCTAGTTCTTTTGAACCTGGAGAATTGGTTTTGGTTTTGAGTATGGACCCAGACAATTTTCTTGAACCAAGGTATAAGGGCCCCTGGAATGTATTGAGGAAGTTGTCCGAGGTCAATTATGAAATTGAAGCTCCAGGCTCAAGTAGAAAGTGTAGAATTTATTATATAAACAGATTGAAGCCATATCATTGTAAAAGTGTTGATCCTTTAGCAATTGTGTATGAACCAATATCGGTAGTGTAGTAGATGTTCCTCCTGAAGAATCTGATGACTTAATGTATCAAGTTCCTTCTGATGCTTTGTTTGAAAATTTGCAAAATTTAGGAATCTTGCAGGAAGTTTGGAACATTTGGATGTTAATCAAAGAAAAGATTTACTTAATTTAATTTATTCCTTTACAGATTTATTTCAGGATTCTCCAGGTAGAACTAATCTTCTTCAGCATGATGTTAATGTGGGAAGTGCTCCTCCTGTTAAGCAAAGTCCTTATCGGTTGAATCCCCGTGAAAAGGGATATAGTCAGTAAGGAGATTGAGTATATGTTGGAGCACGACCCTCATTCAGCCTTCTGTTAGTCCCTGGAGTTCTCCTATAAGTTGTTTGTTAAAAAATGGCAGGACGGTAAGTTCCGTACTTTGGTTGTGGACTATAGGAAAGTCAAACGTCCATACAAAGAATGATTCTTTCCTTTGCTCGTATTGATGATTGCCTCGACCAGATAGGATCTGCCAATTTTATTACAAAGTTGGATTTACTGAAAGGCTATTGGCAGGTTCCGGTTATCTGATCGAGCCCGTGAAATCTCTGCATTTGTCACTCCCTTTGGTTTGTATGAATGCAAGGTTATGCCATTCGGGATGAAAAATGCAGCATGCACTTTTCAGAGACTGATGAATAGGGTTATTTGTGGTTTAGAAGGAACAGAGATTTATATTGATGATTTGGTAGTGTATAGCAATGACTGGCATACACATTGGTAAGGTTGCGTAAAGTATTTGAGGCTCTTAGGTCTGCTGGTTTGGTTATAAATTTAGCCAAGTGTGAATTTGGTAAGACTAAGGTTTGTTATTTGGGTCACGAGGTTGGTTTGGGTCAGGTGGCTCCGAAACAAGCTAACCTCGAGGCTATTATTAATTTGAAAAGCCCAAGTAATGTCAGAGAGGTGAGAAGAGTTCTAGGTATGATTGGCTACTACAGAAAGTACATTAGAAATTTCTCAGACCTGCTCATCCTCTTACAAAACTCCTAGAAAAGGGTCAGAAATTCTTTTGGTCGCAGCAATGTGAGGAAGCTTTTAATAAGCTTAAATCTGTGTTGTTGAATAACCCCATTTTAATTTCCCCAGATTTTCAAAGGCCATTTATCATTGCTGTGGATGCAGTGATGTAGGAATTGGTGTGTCCTCTTTCAAAGGAATGAGGAAGGTGAAGTTCACCCAGTATCTTATTTCAGTCGTAAGTTATTGGCGGCAGAAAGAAGATACTCAACAATTGAAAAAGAAGCCCTTGCTTTGGTCCGCACCCTTATGCACTTTTAAAAAACCCTATGTAACTAATTTTTTTTCTTTTCCCATAGAGGTCTGGACTGATCATAACCCACTGGTTTTATTGAACGGATGAAAGGAGCCAACCAGAGGATCTTGCGCTGAGCTCTCTTTCTTCAAGAATTTAAATTGGTGATAAAGCACATTAAGGGTCCGAAAATAAGATTCCTGATGCCCTTTCCCGAAATTGATTAGTTTGCCTTTCTCTCTCGTATATCACCCTGCTCGTTTCTCCAATAGGTTATATGAAAAAAATTATTTTTTGAATATAGTATGGTTTCAATGTTCCTGCAAGTTTTATAGGTTTGAATTTAGTAGGTTTATTTGTTAATACCTGTTTATTTTTATTATACGGTTTAGCGACTGCCAGTTGTTGAGGTTTGTATGAAGTTTATACACTCTTAATATTTTATGATATTGGCCCTTGGTTCCTAGCCAATTATTGATTTATCACAATATACTTTGGACTTTGAATTGATGATTATATATATATATATATTTATAAAATGACTTTTTGGACTATATTGTTGGTGTATTGTAGGTTAATGTGTAGGCCTGTGTGTGCCTGTAAGTTTATTTAGGTGAAGTTAAGTAGGTTGGTTTCCTTAGACATGGGGATTTGTGACTTTTATGATCCTGTTTAACTATGGCTATTGTTATGTCATGTCTGTCCCTTTGCCATGCCATGTCTTTGGGTTCAGAGTATGGTATTATCACTTGATCTTTAAAATAATGGTAAGCTATATAAAGCTTTTGGTTTGCATTCCCCAATGGTTTTTTCTGTTGATGTAATATAATTTTGGTTTCAGATTTGTTGCTCTATTATTGTATGTTTGCCTGTTGTAGATTGTCTTTATTCTTTCCTTATAGGTTTGTTAGTACTACATTTAAAAAAAAATTTCTGGCTTAAATTTTTTTTTCTTCGGGGAGGAAGGTATCAGATGTTAACGTAATTTTTCAGTTTTTAGTCAACCTTGTGATTCTGTTAACATTTAATATTAAGACATTTAGTATTAAAGTATTTATTTTTAAGGAATTTGTATTGTATATATTACGAAAGTTAAGTTGTACCTAGTGTGGTGATTTTGCGCCTCCTCCCCGCTCGTTAAAAGTTTTGAATTACCCTTTTAAACACTCGTATCTTTTTGTTTGTTTACGTTTGGGTACGTGACTGGAGCCCTCGGTGAAGGAGGTGAGAAGAGACAGAAGCGAGTGTTTGGGCAGACAGTTCGGGCTTTCTACAGAGGCTGTCCCTTTTTGCTCTGCAGAGCTGCCGCTCCTTACTATATTTTATCAACGCTTTGGAAGTATCTTGAGCCGTCCTTCGCAGGTACACATCTGGCCACCTGCGGCGTTGTGTACGCTGTACTCGACGTATTCTGAGTGCGTCCTTCGCAGGTACGCTTTGGCACTTGCGGTGTTGCGTCCTGCTCGTATTGCAGGTGATTTGTGCACCTGCGGCCTTATCTTGTTGCCACCTCAGTGGAAGATTTTCCTGAGGTGTTAGAAGCATTTGCTTTTCCAGGACGCCTTGGAACTTTTGCAGCTGTGGGGGCCTTGATGCCCGTCAGAAGTCAAGTAGGGAGACAGATCCCAGGTAAGCGTTCCTTTTTGTATGGTCGTGCAGGACCTCTCGACTCCTCCTTCCTGGTGCTTCTGTACTCCTCTGTTAGCAGAGTTCTGAAATTATTTGGATCACGGCCTACTGTAAGGCAAGACCTTTATTATTAGTCCTGGATCATGGACTCCCCTTCTGAGTGTGAGGAGATATTTTTGTTGTTATTATTATTATATATATAGTTATCTCTTATAATGAACTGTTGAGACAGTTGGGATTTGTTGCCCCTTTTGTTTGTTTGATTATAATTATAAATTCTTATGATGTTTAACAGCTCGGTGGCTTTTATATTTGTTTATATAATAAGTTTTAGATTATAAACATAGGTAGGAGATTAAGGTGTTTTCTCCCTGTTACTCTTCGCCTTCCTTCCCTATCCTAATTTAGTTATAGGTATTGGTTATTTTATTCATTTTGATCTGGCCAGTTTATATTGTATATTTTGATGTATTATGCATTCATGTATTTCTCTCTATTATCTCTGTTTAGGGCTTAGTTTTTAGAAGTTAGGAATCCCAAGGGATTATTTAAGGGCTAGAGTTTTGTCCTTGGCAGTCACAAGGTTGACTTGATTATTTTTTCTTTGATAATAAATATTGTTGAGTTTTCCTGAGTGTTTTCGTCTCCATTGACCATCTTTTGCTGGATACTCTGTAACAACACTGAGTATACATCCTTTAGTGCAGACAAACCTGCACCACGGCCCAACAAGGGTCGTAACAATATATTATAATGCACTGAATGTGAACGTTGACTGTAAATCCAGATATATTGCATTCTGTAAAGTTAAATGCTTACAAGGTAAATGTTGAAGGAAATGAGTTGCAATAAGTCTTCAATTGAAAATATATTGTCATCACTTAAATCTCAGATGTACAAATATCATTGGTTCTCTGCAGTCTTGAAATTCCACTCAATGAAGATTCATTCCGAGTTAATATCTATTCTTGCTCTTCAGAACAAATATAAAATTGTATATTTGTATTTATTGAACACGAAGAGAAATTAATGTGTTTGGCCTCATTGCAATTAAAGTAAAGTAGAGATGGATTTCCAAAGTATAGGAAGTGTTAGACTGTGTGTGTGTTTTTTGTTTTTTTTTTCTTACTCTTTAAGAATTACTTAAGGTTCTGTGTAGCGTCCTTTCGGCACTAGCTGCAATCCCTTTCATTCCTTTTTGTGTACCTCTGTTTATATCCTCTTTCTTCCATCTTACTTTCCCCCCTCTCCTAACAATTGCTTCATAGTGCTTCAACTGCCAAAGGTTTTCCTCCTGTTACACCTCTGAAGCCTTTTTATTCTCAATTTCGCTTTCATCGCTGATTGACCTCATAGCTCCCAGCGCTTGACTTTTGGCAAATGTTGTAATATGGCACCAGCACGATTGCTATGTGCCATACTTTAATCTTTGTCGTCTTCAATTGGGTGTTTTGTTTGAGACTTAGGAAATTTGTGGTAACTTCTCTGTTTAGAAATATTGTATAACTTCATGTTTGCTGTTTATTTCCCAATTTGCGTACGACCATTGAAGGATTCATAGTTTATCTTGTGGTTGGCCTGTGTGTCATGGTACAGGTCAGTTCTTTTGAACCTGTATTTCATCATCAATATGAAACTTCTAGCTCTCATACTCATCATCAATATTTTAGTTTCGTTATCTGGTTTCGGCTGTAAGGGTTTAAAATTTGTATTGAGCTCTTTCCAAGCTCGTCTGCTGTTTGCATCTTCTGTCTGAAGTTCCCACCTGTTCCCGGCATTCACATGTGCTTTCCTTCATCCAGCCATGTTGTCGTTTCCAAGTCTACTAATTGTGGGTCTTTTATGAACGCCATCAGCCCTTTAAAAGATTGCCTGCGAAAATTGTTCAGTTTCCTTCGATTCGTGCTTTTTCGTTTCCTGCACCACCTCTCTCTCACTGTATCATCATTTGCCACTCTCCTGGCAGGACATTTTCTCCTCGTCCTCTTCCATATTCACCCATAAACTTGGTTATACCGACACCAATTTCATTCGTCTCCATTCTACTTTAATATTCCAGGCCTCCGCCTCCTCCTCTGTCTGTCTGTCTGTGTCTGTCTCCGCTATCCAGATCAGGTCCTGCCCATATAGCAGCTCCTCCCAGGTGCCTTCAGTTCTGTTATTTCTTTAAAGCATCTTTTCAAAGCACTCTCCCTATACTATGATGTCAAATGAACACCATATTCTATGGCTTGAATTTCTAGTGAATGGTGCCTGTGGTGGTGGGCTTAATTTCATTATAAATAGGGTTCATCTTCTGAGTAATAATAATATTATAGTCTTCCCTAAAGCTTCTTTGTTATTCTAGAGTGCTCTTACCTATACAGAGTGTCTAGTACCCTTTGGTTTTTCTTAATACACCGACAGATATCCCTTGGGTCCATGAACAGATGTTAATTTTTGCTTGGTACTTAATGTAGTGCCCGTGTATAAAGATGGTCTATGATTTTCCTTATGTAATACCAAACTGACAATCGTATCTGAAGTCTTTACAGCACTGGGGGCCATTTCATATAGTTAAGGTGTAATGGGGACCTCTTATTTTTGCTTGGTACCTTCATGTAGATCTCTCCATGAAAATTGTCAACTGTTGGTTTTCCTTTTACAGAACGAGACCGACCATTACATCTGAAGTCTTTCTTGCACTAGGGGGCCAGTTTAAATAATGAGTTAGAGGAATGTTTGTAATAAGGAATTGAATTTATCCCCTGCAGTACAAACTTTATTTGGATAAATATCATGACTAACACTTCCTCGGATTAGTTTTGTTTTGGCCAAATATTTAAAGCTACTGAAGGTTATGTTGGTACAAAGTAAAGTGCGTGATTGGCGAAAACACTCAATATAACTGTACGTGTGCCTTTTCTTTTGTATATAGTTATATTTCCTCTATCGAATGAAAAACATTCATTAAATGACTGCTATTTTCTTAGTATGTTTGAAAAGTACGAAAAAGAGATTGGGATGTTTCGTGTCAAGTTCATTGATAAGTTTCGTTTTAACGAGATTCATTTTTTAAAAATAATTATGTTGTATGTGTTTTTTTTAATTTCTCTCTCTCTCTCTCTCTCTCTCTCTCTCTCTCTCTCTCTCTCTCTCTCTCTCTCTCTCTCCTCTCTCTCAACATTTCATTGTAGCATGGTAAAATTCTCTCTCTCTCTCTCTCTCTCAGTGCCATTTGCTTGGTGAGACGTTACCGCGCACAGTCTGATTAATCAACAGATATCACACCTTTAACATTCGTCCTGGAAATTTATAAATATCTAGAAGTGTTCGTGAACTGTCAGTGATAAGATTAGTGTGAAAAAAGTAGTATAAAGCGTACGACAAGTTAGTTTAAAACGTGAAATACTGTAAATCAGATCAAGATGGCATGGCAGTAAGTTCAACTGTGGAAAAAAATGGCGAAGTGTGTTTAACAGATTCGCAATATGATGAGGTAGCGGAGGGAGCTAGCATTTCTCATCTATGAGATCAGCAACAGCCATAACCAAAAAGATGCAAAAGCTTTCATAGATATATTAGAAGGATAAGGTCCTTCAAACTGGAACAAATCAACAGAAAACATCTTGAAAATAATTGAAGTTCCAAATAAAATCCAAGTGGCCAAGAGACTCATAAAGAAAATATACATAAATCAACATAGGTATTTCTACAGAAGCAATCAGCGGTGGCCTAGACTATGGCAATTGACGTTTTCCTATGTTATTTTACCCACTGAACAAGAATTTAAAATAATATTTATTCGGACGACTGTAATTAACCCCCATGGGCCAGTATTAAACATGGCGACTCGACCGCCGACCGAAATCTGCGGAAGAACACCAAAACCCAATATGGCGGCGATACCAAAACAACAACAACGAAAGTAGGGAGCGACTACGTATCCGCGACGATCGATTTATGTGTGCTGTCAGTAAGGCCATGGCGGAACGGCGCTTCGTGCCTTATCTACATATTTAAAGTTTCTTGGCAATCACGGCATGTACTGACAAGAGGTAATGTTGCGCTGCGCGCGCTAGCCACAAGGGTTACAGTAAGGCTACTTACTGTGGCGGATTCACACCTAAAGGCGTTCCTGTTGTAGTCGATCGACAAAGTCCACAACACTCACAGTTTTTTGCTTTAGAATTAAATTATGTCTTTGAGCATATTCAATCACAACTTCTTTACCACCACTAGACAAATAATGATAAAATTCACCGTAACCCACATTGCACTGCAAACAATCGGTAGGAAATCGAAGGTCTCTGTCAAAATTAATGCCAGAAGAGCCAGACACTGCCTCTGCCATAGCTACAGGAAGACAAAATGCCGGTTTTTGCTTCATTATTCGAGTATTCAGTCAAACAGGATACAGTGGACACTGGACAGGTAACTTTATTACTCTGCTGAAATGCTAGTGAAACTTAGTTTTCGACTAAAGTCGTTCGTAATTGGTTATGAAACCCATGACGTCATAACGATGTCAGCAACTGCTTTTGTTTGCTTAAGAAACGTAAGTTAGAGGGGCTCATTAAAAGTAAACATTACCGTAGAGGAAGCACATCTCCCCCGACTTAGGAAAAATTAGAGGTAAAAACTTATCAAGCTCATTTAATTCCACCCCGTTCAATCTCTCATATAATGACTATACTTTTTATATTGCTTTTCACATGCTCTTTCCATGTAGGTGATTATTTATTTTAAATCCTCCCCCCCCCCCCCCCAGTGCGGAGTGCTTCTGAAGTATTACCTTTAGTACTGGCCCCTGGGGTGGTTAATTACAGTCGTCCGAATAAATATTACTTAAATTCTTGTTCAGTAGGTAAAACTGCATAGAAAAACCGCAACTGCCATAGTCTGGACTGCCGCGGATAGGTTACCCTAGATCTACCTCAACATATTCCGACAAAGAAAATGAAAAATAAACATTGTGAATAGCCTAATTGATGCAATAGGAAAAAGAATGCCAATAGCATGCAAACTGTGTAAGGTGTGGTATAGCATAGTTAATCCACAAAACCTGATCAGAAAATGTTCTGCATGCAACATTCCGACGCATTGCATGTGCTGAAGTAATGCAAGATACGAGAAAAGATACCAGAATATTTTGCTCAACATATCTATCATGGATAGACAATGTTATTAAATCAAGACTTAATTGTAAAAATAGTTGAGGATGAAAAAGAAGAGGAAAGGAAAAAGAAAGAGGAAAATGGACGAGAAGTAAACAAAACTGAAATGACAGAAAAAAAAGGAAAAAAATAAGGAAAAACCCAAAAACGAACAAGATAAAAGTATGGATGCAGAGATACTCATTGATACTACATATGAGGGCAATTCAAGCAGCATACATACGAAGAAAAGAAAATTACGACATGACAACACAAAAGAAAATCCCGAAGAGGCTCTACCCAGATCTGAACAATGATGGGAAAGAGGAAAAAATAGAAAAGAAAGACAGAGTCTGCAACCTTTTGAAAAGAGGGGATTGCAGATTCGGAGAAAGATGTTACTACAAACATCCTAAGGTATGTCACAACTATGAAATATATGGTAAATGTGCATACCTAGACAGCTAAGAGGATGATTGCAGAGATCTACATCCAAAAATATGCAAAAAACCTAAAAGAAGGAAAAGGATGTAAGTTCAACAAAAAATGTAAATATATGCACCCAGTAGCCATGAATCAAAATCAAATAAATAATCAAATAATAAAATCCAAAATAAGAGGGAAACAAATAAGAGAGGAAAACAAAGAATATCAGGTGAAAGAAAAAAGCAAGCCATCACAGCGATATGCAGTGTCAACAAAATATTTCCAAGCATCAGCTCCAAGATACAACTCAAGAGATAAGAGCTGTATTTATAATGAAAGAGGATATTACAGATATGGAGAAAATTGCAGATTCAAACACAAAATGAATAATTATGATGAAGGAAGATCAAAATATTATGGAAAAGTTGGATTTTTAATATCAGAATTTCTGGAAATTAAGAAAAGAACAACATACCAGAACAGGAAAGAAACATGGGAAAATCCTTATTATTACCCATATCAAATGAAGGAGAAAACACGCAAACCATCATAGTGATGAATGAGCAGGGTTTAGTTACGAGTAACTCAAAAAGAAAAATAGAGTTCTTAGAAAAACTAAGCCAAATTGAAAAGAAAATAGATATAATAAGATAAGTGAAACCTGGTATTCCCAAGAGACTGGGAATGATGATCAAATAAAAGGGTTCCAAACTTATAGATCAGATAGAAAAAATAGAAATCAAGGGGGTGGGGACCGCAATATATGGGAAAGACAAAAAACAAGGAAAAAAAATATATGAGATATATAGTAACTCAGAATGTGAACTAATAGCGGTTGAATTTGAATCAGAAAAATTAATGAACTAGTAATATATAGACCCCCTAATACTAAAGAGTTTGACATAATAATGAAAACTTGGATGATATATGTAGAAATCACAAGGACTGGACTATTCTCCTATCTGGAGACTAACTTTCCTTTCGTCGACTGGAAAGAACGAATAGGAGATTGTGGTTGTATTTATACATATAAAAAAGAGAGTAATAGTAGTGCAGAAGATAAGAGGCAATTCCGAAAAGCTGTTAGATATGCTACTAGAATACAACATTCAACAAATAAATCACCTGCCAACAAGAAAGAAAAAATACTTAGACCTAGTATATTTGTGAACGAAGTGAATTGTGTTAAAGAAATAATAGTTTATAATGCGATAATTTCAGACCATAATGTCATAGAAATTAACAGTCCATTCCAAAGCAAGTGAAAACAGAGATAAGCAAGAAATGAGAAAGTGGGAAGGATATGGAAAATACAACTTCTATAGTAAAAATATAAAATGGTCAGAAATAAGTGAAGGATTAAACAAAGATTGGGATAATATTTTCGTAAGTGATGACATAAGAGTAAATACGGAGAATTATATAAAATATAAATATTAGAGAAAATAGTGGATAAATACATACCGAATAAGAAAAGGTAAACATGCAGAACAAATGATTATACAATCAAAAGAAAATGAAAAACGGGACTTGGAAGAAAAAACCTAGTAAATATCAAGCTAAAGAATAAAAGAAGAATAGAAATAGGCCCTCTAAGAATTGAAGGGAGATTAACGTATGAAAAAAAGGAAATATGCTACATATTGGCAGAACGATATAAGAGAGAATTCACCCCTAGAATTGATAATGAAGATAATGATATAGAAGTAAGTGGCGAAAATAGTGAATATTTAGCGACATAGATATTAATGAAGCTGATATTGTGCAGGCTATTAATGAAATTAAAAAGGGAGCTGCTGCAGGGCCTGATGGTGTCCCTGCTATTTTGTTAAAGAAAGTAGTTCATTCTATCGCAAAGCCACTTGCAACATTATTAAGACAAAGTGTAGATACAGGCAAGACTTATGATGAGCACAAATTAGCATATATTACCCCTACTTTCAAAAGTGGATCAAGACTTGAGGCAAATAATTATAGGCCTATGAGTCTAACATCACATATTATGAAAGTGTATGAAAGGGTAATGAAGAAAAATATTATGAAACATTTAATGAAAAAAATAAAATTTGTTTAATATAGGACAACATGGTTTTGTACCCGGAAAAAGTATACAAACAAACCCACTGTTAGTCCACCGTGAGAACATATACAAAATATGAGAAGCGGAAATGAAACGAATGTGGTTTATCTAGACTTTGCAAAAGCTTTTGACAAGGTAGACCATAATATATTAGCAAAGAAAATTAGAAAACATAATATAGTGGATAAAGTAGGAAGATGGTTAAAATAATTTTTACACAACAGAAAACAGATAGTTATTGCAAATGATGAGAAAATTGGATGAAGCTAAGGTAATATCCGGTGTGC
>NC_087217.1:75501139-75521139 GCF_015104395.2 Macrobrachium nipponense | reverse complement strand
ATTACTATATATTTCTATATATATATATATATATATGGATATTATATGTATCTATATGATATATATATAACTATATATATTAATATATATAGATAATATATATATACTATATATATATTATATATATAATACTATACTAAATATATAATAGTATATATATATATATATATATATTATAGAATAATAATTTATTTATAATATACTATATATATATATATATATATTATATATATATATATATAGATATATATTATGACTGTAACAACAGAATTCCATCTAATAAAAGGAGCCCATAAAAACACCCAAATGTAGAGAGAAAAGTACTATATTTCAGAGACTGCTGTCTCTCTCTTCAGGTACATGAATGAGAAAAGTTTACAGAAAAGGTGGTATTTCTACCGAGAGATCCGTCCACAAGTAGCCAATTTAGGTCACCCCCGCTGATAATCTTCCTTTAATCTTCTTAAGCATTGGTTGAATGAAAACTTCGTCGACGACATCTGACATTCACCCGCCTTTTGAGATGTTCATTACCTGGTTCTCTTTTATTAAGGCCGATTCCATTATTTGACTCTTGTACCGGCAGTTGCTGCTATAAATTAAACGTGACAAATTCCAGTTTATTCTATGGTTATGTTCATTTATATGGTTGAAAATAGCCAAGTTCTGTGTCCATACCTAACTGACCGTTTGTGTTGTATTAATCTCTGGGGAAGTGATTTACCTGTAAATCCGATGTAAGATTGGTCACAGTCATGGCATGGGATCTCATAGACCCCAGAGTCTTTGGGAGATGTCTTTTGTTGGACGTTAATCAGGGGTTTGGCTAAGGTATTTGGGTAGGTAAATGCAAAACGGGTTGGATTTCCCAAGGGTGTGGGTTATTCTCTTAATTGTCTCCAGGTGAGGAATTTTTATTTTATTGTTGGGTGTGTCTCTGGTCTTGTCTTTAAGGGGTCGGTAGAAAATTACGTTTGCTTTTTAAATGGCTTTCTCAATTATATGGTCAGGATACTTTAAAGATGAAAGCTGCTTGCAAATTAGTTTCAAATTCTTTTTCCAGAAATCTGGGGAACAAATTCGTAAGGCTCTTAAGAATAGGTTGCTAGCTACACCTATCTTGATAGTAAGTCGTGATAGCTAAAGTAGTGAATATATGAAAGTGAGAAACGTTGGTTTTCTGTATATGGTAAATTTGTATTCTGTCGTGTCTCTGATTATTAAAACATCAAGAAAAAGGAATTTTGTTGTCTGTTTCCCATTCAACTTTAAATTTGATGCTGGGCACTAATCGTTTAATTTTGAGAGGAATTCATTAAAAATCACCCCACTTATTATCCCAAAATGATAGGATGTCATCCACGTATCTCATCCACAGCATGTTTTTGGGTTTTATTGCATTTATTACTGTAGTTTCAAAGTATTCCATGTTCAGATTAGCTAAAACAGGACTTAAAGGACTACCCATACTACACCGAATTTTTGCTTGTAGAATGATTCCCCGATATGATAAGAGAAGGGATGAGCGATATAGATTACGTATAGATGGAAAAATTTATAGATATATATTAGATATATATATAGATATATAATAGATATAGTAGATATATATAGAGAGAGATATATAAAGAATTATATAAATAGAATAAATAGATATATATATATATATATATATAGGTATATATATAAATATATATAATATAATAAGATATATATTATATATATATATATAGATAGATATATATTATATATATATAGTGTATATGGTAAAAATGGATTATATAAGTCTATATTAGATGATATATATATATAATATATATATATATATATAGTAGATTCTATATATATAGAGATATATGATATATATAAATAATATATATATATATATATATAGAAGATATATATATTATTATATAATATAAATATATATATATATATATATAGAGTAGATATATATATATATAGATATATACATATATATATATATATATATATATATATAGAGTATGATATATATTATAGATAGATATATATCATATATTACTATATAGATATATATATATGTATATAGATATGGTATATTATTATATATAATGATAATATATACTATTATATATATATATAGTATATTATATATATATATATATATATATATATATATAGATATACATGTATATATATATATATATATATATATATAGATAATATTATATATATTATATATGAATTAAAAAATATATCATATATATATATATATATATATATATATATATATATATATATATATATATATAGATATATATATATATATATATACATATATATATATATATATATATATATATATATATATATATATATATATATATATATATATATATATATATATATATATATATATATATATACTATATATATATATATATATATCTATATATATATATATATATATATATATATATATATTATTAGAGTAACGTAATTTTCCGATTTATTTAAGTCAACCTTGTTCTAGTTTTAAGTACATTATTTCTTAAGGCAGTTAATGTTAAGTGTTTAGTGTTTTGTTTACGCTATAGTTTCTCGCCTCCTCCCCGCTCACTTAATTGCTTGAACTATCGTGTTAACGATTGTGGTTTTTGTTTATTTTTCGAGTGCGGCAGGACTCCTGTGAGGTGACTTTGGAAAGACGGTGCCCGCCTAAAGTTAGTTCGGGCCTTCCTTTGCTTCCTGATACCTCTGCAGCTGGCGATTATTGGAAAACATTGAATCTTGTTTTTGGAGCTGCCCTTCGCAGGTACACTTCTGTCACCTGCGACGTCGTGTGACCTGTATTCGACGCAGTTGACTTTGTCACCTGCGACTTCGTCGTACTGCCACCTTAGTGGTATATATATATTTCCCTAGGGTATTGAGTGCCATCGTGTTCTGCTGGCACTAGAGGAGCTTTGGGCAGTCATCAGTCTATCTCCAAGGACACCTTAAGCTGCTGCCGAGGGAGCAATCTGGCTCGTGAGGTGTCAAGTAGGGAGACAGATACCAGGTAGGAGTTGCCTTTGTGTTGTCGGGCAGGACCTTCTCCGACTCACCTGTACCTGTGGTTACCTGTGTATTCATGTCCTCCCTCGTCTGCAGAGCTGAGATGTATTGGATCACGGCCTCCGTAAAGGCGATTTGAATTTATTTTGGTTTGGACTGAAGTTTCCCCTGTTTTGTGTGAGGAGTTTTGGTTGATTTTTTTTTATATATATCTATTTTTCTATACAATATTTATAGACTCTGATGGTCCTTATGGCCTATCGGCCTTGGTGTTTATTATTGTAATTCATAGGTAGGAATTTAAGTGTTTTCTCACTTTTTATCCTTCACCTTCTTTCTTTCGTTTATAGTATAGGTATATTTGGGTTTTGGCCTGGCCAGCCATTGTATGGATATATTCCTGTTTAGACGTATTCTTGTGTTTGTTCTCTCTCCTGTTTCTATCTAGGGCTTAGTTTTCTTAGCGTTTAGGGATCCTACGGGATTATTTGAGGACTAGTGTACGTCCTTTTCAGTCACAAGGTTGACTTAATGTTATTTTTGTTGTGAATAAATATTGTTGAGTTTTCCCTTTTGTTTTCGTCTCCACTGACCATTTTACGCAGAGTATTTTTGAACATCACTGAGAATATAAATAGTGCAATAAAAGAACTGCACCAGGACCCAATAAAGGGGTCCGTAACAAGTTGGCGACCGTGACAGGATATTCTCAGGGATACTCGGTATCTTGGTCTGTGGAGCGACACTGGGGTGGTCTCTTCAATATTTATTTTGTAGTATTGCCTTTCTCCCTGTACACTTTATTTTTTTGGCATAATGGAAGAGTTGTTTTTTGATCCTGGCCGAATATTTGGGGTCGGCCGATTGTATAAAGCATTTGCCCGTATTGAGTAGGAAGCATTTAATTTCTTGTGCTCAGTGGTTAGGTGTTCCGCTGAAATCTGCGGGCACTAAGAGGGAAATATTGATGGCAGTAAGAGATAAGATTTCTCAAGATTTAGCAGAGGCTGGAAATTTGATTAACGAAAGTCGAGAGGACAGTGATGATGAAGGTAGAACGTTTGATGTAGATTCAGAGGAGGAAAAATGAGTGTGAGAGCAGGTTTGACTTTGTTTGAGGATCCTCCCGCACAGGTATTATTTTTGAAGGTCCATCTAATTTACCTAAATCTAATTTGTCTACTAATCCGTTTTTTGTTTTGCCTTCCCCAAATCCTATGCCAGAGGGACCCCTGGCTCCTATTCAATGTTTGGGAGAGTCTAAGGAGGAGGTAGAATATAAGTTAATTTGCAAACGCATCGAGTTGAGGAAATTGGAATTTGAGGAGAACGAGAGGGCGAGGCGTCACGAGCTGGAGGTAGCTAATATAAATTTACAAATGGCAAGGTTGCAGGGGACCAATATGATCAGTTCCCCTAAGAATAATTTTAATGATAAATTTAATTTAGGTGCGGCATTAAAGTTAGTGCCAGTCTTTGATGAGAAAAGAACGTCCCTGAATTCTTCAAGGCATTTGAACGGGTTGCCACCCGATTGTCTTGGCCCTCTGAAATGTGGACGGTATTGATACAGTGTAGATTGGTTGGCAAGGCAATCCGGGTATACAATGCCTTGGAGGAAGGAATTGCTCGGGACTACCAGAAGGTCAAAGCACTGGTCCTAAAAGCCTATGATTTGGTACCCGAGGCTTATCGTCTGAAATTCAGGAATTACAACAAACACCCTTCTCAATCCTTTGTTGAATTTGCACGGGTCAAGGAGGAACAATTCGACGACTGGCTAAAGAGTCGTCAGGTAGTGTCTTTTGCTGCGTTGAGGAACTGTTGCTCCTTGAGGAATTCAAGAAAGCGTGTAGCAAGGAGTTGAGAGTTCATCTCGAGGAGGTTAAGGCTATAAAACTGAATGATGCCGCCCAATTGGCAGATGAATATGTCTTGACTCATCGTTCTGGAACTGGTAATTTTGGTTATCAAGATATGAATAATCCCTCTTCTCGGGTCGTCAGTAATGGAAGGAGAGTAGAAACCATTTCGTCGTCTGTCTCTAATATTCCTAAGGGTAATAATGACCATTCTTTTACAGGTGACAGAAATGTGGTGGAGTCTCTGCAGGGCCTCCTCCTCCTCGTATCTTTGTTAACAAGGGTATGCCTAATTCAGGCAAGAATAACTATAACAGGTATAATGATAACAGAGGTACTGGACGTAGAGGAACATGTTTCTGGTGTGACAAACCAGGTCATTTCCAGCACCAGTGCAATGCACGTAGGAGGTATCTGCAGAGAAATGGTCAGAATCCAATTTCATTAATTTCCAACAGGTCTGGTTTTAGTGATAAGGTTGAAAAAACTGAAGTAGTTAGCAGTAGGGTAGATAGTATGATAATTCATCCCCTAGCAATAAAAATTTGTGACTCGATTTTGACAAATATGTCTGGCCAGGTAAAATTAATTTCATAAATCTAAAATCTACTCAATGTGAAGTTTTTGAGGGACACTGGTTCAGCTCGGTCTCTGGTGTTGAGTGAGACTTTGAATGGTTTACAAGAGCGTTCAGGTAATTATGTCGTTCTGGGAGGGTTCCCGAACACTGTTGTTTCTGCTCCGTGGTGGATGTCAGGTTGTCTTTTCCCGGATATGATAGGGTACTGAGTTGGCCGTTGTTGATAATCTCCCCATACCTGGTATTGACGGTATTTTGGGAAATGATATGCTCAATAGTGAAGGTCGGGAATTATTTCCTATTTTTGTCTGTTCAGGCCCATCCTGTTTCTGTAACAACCCGTGCCACAGCAAGAGCTGCTGAATCAATTAATGATGATGAATTATTATTTAGTAGTTTTAGAAGTAGATGTAGATAGGCCCGGGTCTGTAGATAGTAGTGATAGTCATATTATTATTTTTTTAATGATGTTCTGAAACCTGATTGGGATCGTTTGGCTTTCATTGAGGCCAGAAAACAGAATTTAATTTTGAGTTAGGTGATATCAATGATCTAACTAAGCCTCGGTTTGGTATAATAAATAATTTGTTGTACAGATTTAGTAGACCTTCGACAGATGATCTGAGCAAGGCTTCTCGAATTGAGCAAATTGTGGTCCCTTCCCATTTCCGTGAATCAGTAATGAGTCTCGCTCACGACAATTTCCTTTCAGGTCATTTTGGGGTATGGAAGACTTTCCGTAAATTAGCAAGTTATTTTTGGTGGCCTGGAATGAAATCGTCTGTGAAGCGTTTTGTGAACGAATGTGAGGTTTGTCAGGTTATGGGAAAACCAAATCAAATTATTCCTAAGGCTCCTTTAAATCCTATTCCTGTGATCGGAGAACCATTCTCGGAATTGGTGATAGATGTGGTTGGTCCTTTGCCGAAAACTAAGTCTGGTTATATTTATCTATTAACAATTATGGATAGAGCCTCTAGATTTCCCGAAGCTTTCCCTTTGAGACGGATAACCTCTAAAGTAGTTTTTGAAAAATTAATGGAATTCTTTTCCAGGTACGGTCTCCCCCGTGTTATTCAGACCGATTGCGGTACGAATTTCACAAGTAAAATGTTTAGAGGTAAGTGTGCTGAACTGGCCATTCAGCACATTACTAGTGTTCCGTATCATCCGGAGAGTCAAGGTGTGGTGGAGAGGTTTCACCAGACATTAAAATCTATTTTGAAAAAAAATTGTTATGAACACGGAAGCGAGTGGGACAAAGCACTGCCGCTCGCACTGTTTGCTCTTAGGAATCATCCCAATGCCTCCACAGGTGTAGCTCCCTTCGAACTGATTTTTGGGCACAAAGTCCGTGGCCCTTTGGACATTTTTTGTGAAGTATTAGGGGTCAATCGAAGGGGAGATATCAAAAATGGGAGAATTTTGTGGATGATTTTGAGAAAGAGAATGTTCAGTGCTTGAAGTTTTGCTCGGGATAATTTGAATTATTCTCAGGCTAAAATGAAGGCTAACTTTGACAGGAACACTAAAGCCGTTCTTTGAACCAGGAGAATTGGTTTTGATTTTGAGTATGGACCCAGACAATTTTCTTGAACCTAGATATAAGGGTCCGTGGAAAATTTTGAGGAAATTGTCCGAGGTGAATTACGAAATTGAAGCTCCCGGTTCAAGCAGGAAGTGTAAAGTTTTTCATGTAAACAGGTTGAAAGCGTATCATAGTAGAAGTGTTGATCCTTTAACAGTTGCCTCTGAGCCAGTATCTGTAGCTGTGGAATTTCCTCCTCGGGATTCGGATGATTTAATGAGTCAGGTTTCTTCAGATGCTCTTTTTTCTAATATACAAAATTTAGAAGTTTTACAGGAAGGTCTGAAGCATTTGGATCCTCATCAAAGAGAGGATGTGTTTAATCTAATTTATTCCTTTTCAGATTTATTCCGAGACTCTCCTGGTAGAACTAATTTTCTTTGCCATGATGTAGATGTAGGTAGTGCCTCCCCAGTTAAACAAAGTCCTTATCGGTTAAATCCTGTAAAAAGGGATTTGGTCGAAAAGGAGATTAAATATATGTTGGAGCACGACCTCATTCAGCCATCAGTCAGTCCTTGGAGTTCCCCTATTGTTCTTGTTGAAAAAGCTGACGGGAAGTTCCGCATGTGTGTGGACTATCGAAAGGTTAATGCCCACACCAAAAATGACTCTTTTCCTTTGCCACGTATTGATGATTGTCTCGACCAGATAGGTTCTGCCAAAATTTATTACGAAACTAGATTTGCTGAAGGGTTATTGGCAGGTTCCGTTATCTGATCGAGCCCGTGAAATCTCGGCATTCGTAACTCCCTTTGGTTTATATGAATGCAAGGTTATGCCATTTGGGATGAAAAATGCCGCGTGTACTTTTCAGAGGCTTATGAATAGGGTAATTTGTGGTTTGAAAGGAACTGAAATTTATATTGATGATTTGGTTGTATATAGCAATGATGGAGTACGCATATGGTAAGATTGCGTAAGGTATTTGAGGCCCTTAGGTCTGCTGGTTTGGTTATTAATTTATCAAAGTGTGAATTTGGTAAGGCAAAGGTTTGTTATTTGGGTCACGAGGTTGGTTTGGGTCAGGTGGCTCCGAAACAAGCTAACCTCGAGGCTATTATTAATTTAAAAAGGCCAGGTAGTATTAGAGAGGTGAGAAGAGTTCTGGGAATGTCTGGTTATTATCGCCGCTTCGTGCGAAATTTCTCTGATCTTGCTCAACCTCTTACTAACCTTTTAGAGAAGGGTAAAAAATTTTGTTGGTCTAATCAGTGTGAGGAAGCTTTTAATAAGCTTAAAACCATTCTAATTTCGAAACCTATTTTGACTTCCCCAGATTTTCAGAAACCTTATATCATAGCAGTAGATGCCAGTGATGTGGGTATAGGTGGTGTCCTTTTCCAAAGGGACGATGAAGGTGAGGTACACCCCATATCTTATTTTAGTCGGAAGTTATTGGTGGCTGAAAGGAGGTATTCTACCATTGAAAAGGAAGCTCTTGCTTTGGTCCGTACCCTTATACATTTCAAACCTTATGTAACTAACTTTTGTTTCTCTTCCCATAGAGATCTGGACGGATCATAACCCGCTTGTTTTCATTGAGCGTATGAAAGGAGCCAACCAGAGGATCTTGCGTTGGGCTCTCTTGCTTCAGGAATTCAAGCTGGTTATTAAACACATTAAGGGGTCTGAAAATAAGATTCCTGACGCGCTCTCACGAATTTGATATGTTTGCCTTACCTCCCTCGTACGCTGCCCTGCTCGTTTCTCCGGTGGGTTTGTATAAAAAACGTTTTTTTTTTTTTTTTTTTTTTTTTTGTACACTGTAAGTCGAGGTGTGTATACGTAAGTTTCCTAACTTGATCTTTGCGAGTTTTGTCTGTATTGTTCAGATTTGTTTTGTATGCTATGTGAAGATTTGGTTGTTAGTCTTTTCTTGTTGTCGTTGTTTAGACTTAAGTTATTTATTTTTTTGTTTATATACCATGTTTTGACTTTGCTGTTTAAATCTAGTTTTATTTTCAGGCCAGTAACTTTTGTCTTGTTGTTGTTTTTTTTTTTTTTTGTCTTTTGTTGGTGGACCTTAATGTTCCTGTTTTTCTGCCAGGTCCTATGTTCTTGTTACAAAAAAAAATTTTTTTTTTTTTTTTTTTTTTTTTGTTTTTTCCTCGGGGGGGGAGGAAGGTATTAGAGTAACGTAATTTTCCGATTTATTTAAGTCAACCTTGTTCTAGATTTAAGTACATTATTTCTTAAGGCAGTTAATGTTAAGTGTTTAGTGTTTTGTTTACGCTATAGTTTCTCGCCTCCTCCCCGCTCACTTAATTGCTTGAACTATCGTGTTAACGATTGTGGTTTGTTTTATTTTTCGAGTGCGGCGGAGGGATCCTGTGAGGTGACTTTTGGAAAGACGGTGCCGGCCTAAAGTTAGTTCGGGCCTTCCTTTGCTTCCTGATACCTCTGCAGCTGGCGATTATTGGAAAAACATTGAATCTTGTTTTTGGAGCTGCCCTTCGCAGGTACACTTCTGTCACCTGCGACGTCGTGTGACCTGTATTCGACGCAGTTGACTTTGTCACCTGCGACTTCGTCGTACTGCCACCTTAGTGGATATATATATATTTCCCTAGGGTATTGAGTGCCATCGTGTTCTGCTGGCACTAGAGGAGCTTTGGGCAGTCATCAGTCTATCTCCAAGGACACCTTAAGCTGCTGCTGAGGGAGCAATCTGGCTCGTGAGGTGTCAAGTAGGGAGACAGATACCAGGTAGGAGTTTGCCTTTGTGTTGTCGGGCAGGACCTTCTCCGCTCACCTGTACCTGTGGTTACCTGTGTATTCATGTCCTCCCTCGTCTGCAGAGCTGAGATGTATTGGATCGGCCTCCGTAAAGGCGATTTGAATTTATTTTGGACTGAAGTTTCCCCTGTTTTGGTGTTTGTTGATTTTTTTTTGTTTTTATATATATCTATTTTTCTATACAATATTTATAGACTCTGATGGTCCTTATGGCCTATCGGCCTTGGTGTTTATATTGTAATTCATAGGTAGGAATTTAAGTGTTTTCTCACTTTTATCCTTCACCTTCTTTCTTTCGTTTATAGTTATAGGTATATTTGGGTTTTGGCCTGGCCAGCCATTGTATGGATATATTCCTTGTTTAGACGTATTCTTGTGTTTGTTCTCTCTCCTGTTTATCTATCTAGGGCTTAGTTTTCTTAGCGTTTAGGGATCCTACGGGATTATTTGAGGACTAGTGTACGTCCTTTTCAGTCACAAGGTTGACTTAATGTTATTTTTGTTGTGAATAAATATTGTTGAGTTTTCCCTTTTGTTTTCGTCTCCACTGACCATTTTACGCAGAGTATTTTGAACATCACTGAGAATATAAATGTGCAATAAAAGAACTGCACCAGGACCCAATAAAGGGGTCCGTAACAATAATATATAATATATGTATATATGTATATATATATATATATATATATATATATATAGTATATATATATATATATATATATATATATATATATATATATATATATATATACTATATATATATATATATATATATATATATAATATATATATATATATATATATATATATATATATATACATATATATATATATATATATATATATTATATATATATATATATATTAGATATATATATATATATATATATATATATTATATATATATATATATATATATATATATGAGTATAATATATATAGTATATATATATATATATATATATAGATATATATATATATATATATATATATATATATATATATATAGATATATATATATATATATATATGATATATATATGATATATATATATATCATATATATATATATAGATATAATATATATATATATATATATATATATATATATATATATATATATATATATATATTATATATATATATATATATATATATATATATATATATATATATATATATATATATATATATATATATATATATATTATATATATATATATATATATATAATATATATATATATATATATATATATATATATATATATATATATATATATATATATATATATATATATGTATATATGTATATATGTATATATATATATATATATATATATATATTATATATATATATATATATATATATATATATATATATATATATATATATATATATATATATATATATATATATATATATATATATATATATATATATATATAGTATATATTATATATATATATATATATATATATATATATATATATATATATATATATATATATATATATATATATATATATATATATATGTATATATATATATATATATATATCTATATATATATATATATATATTTTATATATATGTGCAGAAGCCAGGTACTATGTCGTACCTCTAAACAAGACCACAGTTGATGGTCGAAAGCTTTAATCCTGTACAAGAAATATATAAATTTTAAACTACCAAGTTCTTGGTACAGAGGTAAAGTGATGTATTTCTATTAGTGGCAACTAATAATTATGATGGTTTAAGAAATAATAGGTACAGTGGTTTGACGAACGATTTCAATTTTTACACATTGCAAATTTTTTTTTTTTTTTTTTTGCTTCATTTTTTCTCATTGAAGTGTTTATTTTTTGTGCGTTATCCATTTTTTTTTATTGAAGTGTGTGTTTTTATTTTATATTGTGTGATTGGTGCTTTTTACAATGTTGGTATTTTCCACATTTCTTATGTTTTCATTTGCATTCACAATTTAGTCGACTTTGTTGTTTTCATTAATTAATCGTTGCACGCTTAGTTTAATTTAACACTCGTGATTTAATTTGCATTTACTTAGAATTCTTTTCTTTTCAAGTTTTATTCTTGTTTAGCACTTGTGAATTAATTTCCAAATTTTAGTCATTGCCTAACTCTTTTGAATTTTGATTGAATTAATTTTCTTGAATTTTGTGATAATTATTTTGATTTAATTTTACTTAATTAATTCAAGAATAAATTAAACTTGCTTTTTTTTTTAAAGTAACAGTAATTTCCCTGATATTGTGAACTTCACTTATAATTTTGAGTTTGATAAATTTTTGTATTTAAAATTTTTATAAGTGTTTTCTTTTTCACCAGTATTTGTATGATTATATTTATGTTAGGTAGAAAAATAGAGTGCTAAGTGAGCTGTTTTCCATCAAATTACTTAAAGTGAGTTAAAACCACAACCCCGGGAAGTACTTAGACTTCTGAAAATCAGGGAAATACTTAGACTTTTAAAGTTGTTGATGGAGTGATACCCTTTAATTGATTTGATTACCTGAGATTACCTCACACCTGTTTTAATGAACTTAGTCTGATTTTCTGCAATACTGGAAAGTTGTTTAAGGGATCACTGTTTGCCTTTAGAGTATTCAGTCGTTTAGTACCTGTGATGAAGGTTCAGGTGTCTGGCTGTGTGAGGTAACGTTTAATGAATGGTAAGTGTAGTAACCAGATACTTGGCACTTCGTCACAACTTATATATATATATATATATATATATATATATATATATATATATATATATATATATATATATATATATATATATATATATATATATTATATATATATATATATATATATATATATATATATATATATAATATATATATATATATATATATATATATATATATATATATATATATATATATATATATGGGGCTCAAGCCTTTGTATAATAAGGCGCCCTGTGAGGTTATTTAGACCTGCGATAATTTTACGCTAAGGTCGGTTTGTTATGACTTCTCAGTACTCATTGGAGTGTCTTTGGATTTCGATGATAATTTACGAAGTCAATATCTTTGGTTATGACGACGGAGATGTTTCAAACTCATGATGATAATTCTAAGTTCATTCAATATCTTCTTTCTGATGTGAGGTTTCTAGTAGAAAACACGAAGTACAAAAATATTTCTATTCTCTGGATACATGATGAAAGATTCAGATTACATGATGAAGATCAGATAAATTGATGATGGCTGATGAATTCTGACTTACAATCTGGGTTTTACAAATCATAAATTGGAGCAGAAAGTAGCTCGATCATACGAAGATACACACAGATGACATAGATTACAATTCACGTAGGCCGTTTGAGCTATAGGTCAGTGTGGTTGTCTCAAGCAGGAAGCTTGGACTACTGTTTTCAAAACAAATGAATGACCACAGGTGACGGCAACTAGACACTGACTGATTACAACACGTCATCTTGGCCTACTTTATCATATCTGGTCTGATCACACTCTGCAAGCAAATGGTTGACCTTTTGGGTCCACTTGTTTTAATAATCATAGTTTTATTTTTTTATATATGGAATAACATTCCACATATTCTGCTATGTAGCACTTACATAAATGCTCAGTCGGCTACAAAACCAAACATTGAATATTACTCAAGCTTGACTTGCATTTGACTTATAGGAGTGTGATACAGACACTGTGGTGAATATATAGATATATAGAAAAAAAAAATCCACGGTGTACACAAATACATATTCATGTAGTAAGATATAAGACATATGCATATGATAATATTCGTAAATAATAATGATCACGTGATATATAATGATACAGTTTTTCACTTCAACTCATTAAGATACATATGCTACAGAAAATACTAATGTACTCCTGATAATTGCATAACATAAAGAATAACATGATAAAAATCATATTTTAACTGATAAAAATCATATATGAAGTGATAAAAATCATATATTAACTAATATATTAACTGATTTATTAATTGATATATTAACTGATATAGTAACTGATACGTTAACCCATATACTAACTGATATAGTAATTGATATTTTAGCTGATATACTAACTGATTCATTAACCCATATACTAACTGCAGTTATTGGTTGGATAAAAGGTAACAGATTGATTATAGGCTACCTGATTTATTTATATTGATTCATATAATTATGATCAATATATGTGCACTTTAATACAACTAATTAACATAAATGACTAATCTAAGTGATTAATCTAGGTGCACTTTAAATAGATTCCTAGTGCATACACGCACAGATATATATTGATTCTGTTATTTACTGATATTTTAGCTATGATAGTTATATAGATATTGACCCTTTACTGATACTTTATATATGGGATACATGACTGAGGATAAACCCACTGCACATTTAACTAGCGTTTCGAACAACTTTTCATCCATTACACAGTTCCAGACAACCACCTATAGCCAAATGAAATGGCCGATTCCAAATGGTTAAAAACAAGGGGAAATTGCCTGGGCAGGGTCCGACGTTCTACTTTGCGCCCATACTTGTTCTCTGCATCCTATGCCATACGAATACGTTCGCGATGAATAAAATCACCCCCAGCACGAGTCCTGCTTCAGCAAACGTAGAGTTGAATATCCACCTTGGTCGTAATTGTCGGAAGTATGTCCCTTTGTAGTCAATGCCGACAGCCGCCGGAGCATTCCGCATAAAAACGAGATTAAGGACGGGATACGGGTGTCAGTCCAAGAAGTCCACGAAATAAGCTTGTTCACTTATGATGGTGCTTATTCCCTTCACATTGTAGGCGGTTGTTACTTCACTGCAATCGTCCGCAGCGACGAACGGGTTTTGGAGTTGTAGACGATCTGTCCAGGCATGCGATGTGAAACTCTTGTACTGCAGGGTACTGCAACCAGCTTCCGTTAATCAGCCTGTAAGTGAAATTATACATGTCACAAGGGCAAAGTAAATTCAGACAACATCCAAATATGGGAGGGAGAAAGCCGTTAAGGACTAGACTTAGCCCACATGAATTCGTAGATATTTTATGGAATTCAAAAGAGTCAGCTGTACAAACTTTTTTATCCATGGCATTATAACAATGAGTGAACCTATCTAGGTCTCTGACGACCGTAAAAATATCCATATTAACAGATATCAATATGAATCCCAAAGAAAATTCGATATTACTGGTAGTAAGTTACTAGACAAAGAAGTGGGAAACGGAGCTATTTGTAAGATTGCCAAGCAACATAAGAGTCAAAGAGAATATTAATCATGATTCTGTAATTCTCTACGCTTACTGAAATTAAGCTGTGATAAAATCCGATCCTATGTGGCCCTAACCAAAGGTTCATATTCAATTTTCTCGTGCGCATCCTCTGAGATTAATTTTTAAACTTTAATAGGCAGGAAATGCAATGAAAGAACCCACTATGTAACTAATTTCTATATATACTTTGGGTTTTCAAGAAAATGTGACATTTTCCCATGAATGTGGTAAAATGCTAGTGTTGCAAGTAAATTTTTCATACCTATGACCTGATACTTCTAAATGTCCGTTTACCAATGTCATAAGCTGATTTATTGACTCTAATTGTCTATGAGGTTCAGAAAAATTAATTCATTTTGATGTTATAGAAATTCTATTTGCTTATTTTGTTCATTAATCTTAAAACGATTGTGTTTCCTTAACTAAACTTGCATTGCACCGCAGATAGACACTTGTACCTAACGACCTGCCTTGCTCATGAGAAGTTCGTGCTATGCATTCCTCTCCAGTTGGCTTGTTTTTTACAAGCACAAAACAACACACAACTACAGATGAAGCCTGTGCAAGCGGATTATTGGGGTTAAAAGGAACAATGATGATTCGGCAAATGCGCCAGGCACCTTTAGGACTGATGGCATCATCACCTGGCAGGAGTTACGTTACTCGCTGTAATAAATACGACTTTAGTACTTTCAAATGATAGCCATGTATAAATTGGATATTTTTTGTTTTAATACTCCACCCACACGAGAAGAATGTCTGAAAAAACAGTACCAAAATTGAACAATATAATATTAGTTTCACGTTGGAAACCTGCAAGATTGTAAAATATATGTAATTACTTATGTTAATTTAGATATTCCTTATTTAAACTAATGAAAAGGGTTTCCATACAAATTTTATATATATTATTTACCCTGTAAGATCCATATAGGATTATTCAGATTGATATACATTTTCACTTCTAGACTTCCTGACTTTAAAATATATATATATATATATATATTTTTTTTTCATTGATTACGAATGTAAACCACCAGGACAGACAATATGCCAGGAAGTTTTGATATGTGTTTGAACTTTTAGCTTATTTGTCGTTAATATCCCTAGAGTACTGAATGGACTACTAAACTAAAGCATTAAGTTAGAGTTCAAATCTTTACACATATATATTTGGATATTTTATAAACACTTACTGCATATGGCTACGTTTTGCTTATTGATTTTATTGTGATTCCTTTTTTGTTATAATTTGTAACCCTTCCAACTTCTTACGGAGTATATCATATCGACTCCACTTGTATCCATACTTTTTTTATATTTGATAAATTAATGGTTGGCCTGAATATGTGGAAAAGTGTTCTAGCGGCGTACCGTATAAGGCTACTTGTGGTATCATTTCTATAGATGCAAGATATGAATGATAAAGGTATTTAAAACCGCGAGAACCGCTATAATCCAGTTCGGATCCAATATCGCGAGTGTAACTCGTAGGACATTGACAGTTCCTTATTTATCTGTTCTACCAAACCGATTGACTCTGGGTGATAAAATATGGTATTGGTTTTCTTAATGGAAAGGAATTCACACAACGAGTTAAGGAAATTATTATTGATTTACACCTCCTGAGTCAGAGATTATCATGTGTTGAATTCCATGTTTACTGATGTAGCACTCATAAATATTCCTAGCGCCCTCAATTGCGGTGTTTGTTTTTTAGCGCTATTAATTCTATATAATGTGTCAAGGCAACTATTAGCACGAAGAGGTGTTTATTTCCTCTGTCAGACTCGTAACTCTGTTAATAATTCTACATGTATTCTTTCAAGGATTGATTTGGCACGGGATAGGCCCCTAAACTGACAGGTGTCTTGGTGTGTCACCTGTTTTCATGACACGTGTGACAATTAGTTATGTGCTTTTTTTTTCATATCTGTAAGAATTGTAGGCCAGTAAAATAGTGATTTGGCTTTCTGTGACATAATAGAGAACCCTGAATGACCATGTAATGGATTTGAATGCAGCCAGTTTAGGACGACTGGTATGAAAGAAATTATTACCACTACCTGGTCGTTAGTCACCTGCTGTGTTCTTCGGGCTTTCCTTGTCACGGGCCTACATATAATATTACATTTGATTACATAATTCTGCTATACATACTTTAAATCTACTTTTGTTTTAGGGTTTCCATTCGAAGTGTTTATTGTTTTGCTTAGCTGCTGACCCTTGCTTTGTTCAGTTTGTAACAGTTCAGCGCTCCAAGCCAGTTATTCAGTGTTCACGATCTCTTGGGTTAATGAATTTTCTTGTTCAGATATGGTTTTAACAATATGCACAGATGTTTCTATATCTTGTAGTCCAACTAATGGTTCTTTGCAGGATGGTGCGGGATTGCGGGATAATGCGTCGGCTATGATATTTGCTTTCCCAGGTAGATATCTTAACTTGGCTCCAAAGACCTGAATGATCATATGCCGCCGAGTTCCTTTGGGACTGTGATTAAAGCCTTTGAAAAACTCGGTAAGGGACTTATGGTCAGTAAGGACTTTAACAGGATAGCTGTAGATTATGAACTTAAAATGTACTAGTGAGTTAACAATTCCATAGCCCTTCCTCGCCTATTACTGCATATTTACTTTTAGAGGGCTTTAGTTACGTGAATAAAAGCTACAGGGAAGAAACTGTTTATCATATTGCTGAAGTAGTACCCCTCTACCCCTTGGTCTGAGGCGTCTGTTGTAATAGAAAAAAAATTTCCTTATTTAAATCAGGGATTTTTAAGATAGGTGAGCTGCATAATTCCAATTTTAAGATATCGAATGCCTGTTGATGCTTTTCAGACCATAATAAATCTACGCCCTTCTTTGTAAGATCTGTTAAAGGAGCTGCTGTGATTGACGAGTTACATATTTACTTACGATTGTAATACCCACTACAGCGCAAAAGTACTGTATCCCCCTTACGTTAATAGGTACCGGAAAGTTACGAATGGCCGACACCTTACCATGGACCACTTTAAGACCTTGACTAGACACATAAAACCTAAATAAACATGTTCGGTTTTTAAAACTCACATTTAGATATTTTACTCTGAGATTATTTGTCTTAGTCTCTGTAGCACTAGCTCTAGTTTATGCGAATGTACTTCTAAGGTATTAGAAAAGATTACAAGACCAACCATATAGGCACGTAGGGTATCCCCCTAAAAAGTCTCCAAACACTATATTAATCATTCTGGTGAATATAATTGGGGCGCAACGTAAGCCGGAGGCATACGTAAAAATTGATGATGTCCCCTGAGTGTGCTGAAGGCTGTGTATGAGGTACACTCACATAGCTAATGGTATCTGGTGAAAGCCTTTAAGTAAGTCCAAGCTGGTGAAAAATTTATTCTGACCTAACAAAGATAAAATAGCGTTGGTACATGGCACTGGAAAACGATCGGAATCGTTTCCTTGTTTAAGCGACAAAAATCTACTCAAATACGCCAAGTCCGATCTTTTTAGGCATGACATTTAAGGGAAAAATTATATGGTTATTTGATTTCCTAATGCTCCTATTACTAACATTTTTAAACTTCGTCATTTATCTCTATTTTGAAATTTCATTGGGAGTCTATACGAAGGTACGTATATGACTTTATGTTTGTCCTTAAACCGTGTTTTGTGTTCAATGACATCCGTTTTCCCTCATAGATCACTCGCTAGTGGAGAAACATCCTGGTATTCAGGTAAAAGATAAAAAATTTCTGCTGAATCCCCTCTGCTTGAATGACTTTACTGATTTTACTTTAGATAGAGTATAACTGGTTGGGCGTGATTAAATTTAGCAACAATAAAAAATGCGATATTTATAACTTCCATATCCACGATATATATAGGTTTTGTGGATCACTAGATTGGTATTAGGATGGTTACAGACTTCAATATTAACTTGTTGCTGTGAGTCAACCGTGTATAGTGCTTTGTTCGCAGAAATCCGTTATATTTCAGTGTCGGGAAGGGATTAAAATTTTCAGATCACAGCAAAGTCTTTTTACACGCACTAAGACATTCGAGGGTGCATGCTTCTCGAGATTTTGCGTGCAAACTGCGACTGCGGGTGTGGGAGAATTCTGTTGGGTCACTTGAACAATGTCACGATTTATAAGACAAGTGATTGGTTCCTCTATATAAGTTATTATTTGATTAACTGTCTCATTTTGTCCAATACAGATTTTAATGTGTTAGAAAGTTTATAGAATTTTCCTTTGATAAACACGCCTTATTTGGCAGGAGGTAAGATAATGTTTTGTATACCCTGTACTGAATCTGCGTTACGCTACGCCGATTAACTCTTTATATCCAATACTGAACCATACTCCGGACTTCTCAATAGGGAAGATCAAACAACAAACGGTGAGTCCGTAAATACAGGATATTACGTGGACTAAAGGAATAAAAACAATGAAAATGGCTGATATTCTAATTTTACAGCATTTACAGTCAGGCGTAATACCCACTACTTATAATAACTTATTGTATTAAAATTACGAGAACCTGCTCTGATTACTTGATACGGCCGTGTGATTCATAGGAAAATTCTTTTTTAATTCAAAAAGGTATTGACATGAATAATCCAACATCGCTCTCCCCCCACCCCCCTCCACTAAAGTCGCTTATGCGGAATGTGCTTTGCTTGCAACACGGGGAAGATTTGACTGACCCTGACCGTTTGACTAGATGACACAGTAACCAAGTTTGCGTGAGCGCGATTTGTTTGTTTCTGATATTTAGGGCTGCTGTTTACCTGTTTCTTTTTATAATAATTAGGATTCTTCTCTTTATTATCATCGACAACGTATTTTGTGTTTTTAGCTTTATGTTGCTGTTGATTACATAGAAAGCAACGAACATAAGAATGACCTGAAC
>NC_087217.1:75460510-75488139 GCF_015104395.2 Macrobrachium nipponense | reverse complement strand
TAATAGGTAGATATGGTCCATAGAGAAATATGCGGATACGTGAGTCCGCAAATACCAAGAATGCGAATATTATTATTCTGTGAGTAAGAATTATATGAAAAAAAATGGCAGAACAGTACTCTAATTTTGTAACCACTTGTCTCCTTTGTGTTTATGTGTAAGTGAGAGAGAGAGAGAGAGAGAGAGAGAGAGAGAGAGAGAGAGAGAGAGAGAGAG
This sequence comes from Macrobrachium nipponense, assembly GCF_015104395.2. Lineage (NCBI taxonomy): Eukaryota > Metazoa > Arthropoda > Malacostraca > Decapoda > Palaemonidae > Macrobrachium > Macrobrachium nipponense. Next base: position 75,487,923 of record NC_087217.1, on the reverse strand, counting down.
AATTTAGTTAACAATTTGTGAACTTCATTCTCAGTCTCTTTCTCACTTCATATGTAGTACAAGATGGAGCAAGATTTAATAAAAAGATACAATGTCTCTGATTTGTGTATGTGAGAAACATAGTAGAGTGTTTAACCGAAATTTGGCCACACAACAGTAGTAGATAGCATGTCATGATTGTATCCAAATGAGAGAGAGAGAGAGAGAGAGAGAGAGAGAGAGATTTATGTAACGTGTGTCAGGGAATTGATTGAGTGTATTTGAGTGGGGGGGTCCACCGTAATCAAAAGGAGAGTGTTGGGGAAAGTAAGATGGAAGAAAGAGAATATGAACGGAGGTACAGTTAAAGGAATGGAAGAGGTTTCAGCGATGGGCCGAAGGGACGCTGTGAAGAACCATAAGTAATTCCTACAGTGCACCGCATGAGCTGCTCTAACAGTAGTACTCCTACGGAACCAACTTTGAAATAAAAACACAAAATAAGAGCATAAAAAATAACCATAAAAATGGTTAAGAAGAACACAAAAAATGCTTCCTCAAGCTTACCAAAATCACTAGGCTTAAAGTCAGCTGGAGAGATTCCATCTTGCCTCGATCGACACCCAGAAAATACCGAGTCAAAATCGAGCCAAATAGTGTCACGTCCTGTTCTCAAAAGGGACTGAGAGATCTAGGATAGAAAGCTCTACTGCAGTCTACGAGATCAGGACAGATACTGGCTGAATTTATCGAGGCCCTGCCTGGACACCTCTATCGTTCCTTTGTTGATCAGTGGTTTCTTAAACACTTGTGACAGGTGTGGATCATGTGCATGAATTTGAATTTCATTAAAAAAGAAACTGAGTACTCTTTCAAAATTCCTGGTAATGTTGAAGGTCATGTATTTTATTCAACGCACTACACACACACTCATGTTTATCATATATATAATTATAAAATGTAAATAGTCTTCTCTATTTTTCTAAAAAAAAAAATTTCTCTGCTATTACAACTGGCGAGTATTGCACCGATATGATTCATCAGAAGGAGTCAATTTTAGGGATATTGCTTACAAATTTATTTATCACAGTAAATAAACAATTTATTTACTGTGATAAATGAATTTGTAAGCAATATCCCTAAAATTGACTCCTTCTGATGAATCATATCGGTGCAATACTCGCCAGTTGTAATAGCACGGAGAAAACAATTTTTAGAAAAATAGAGAAGACTATTTACAAGTTAAATGCAGCTGATGCAGCAATATCTTTCAATAAGACTTGTTTGAAAGAGGGTCTTCTTCCAATATATATAATTATATATATATATATATATATACTATATATATATATATATATATATATATATATATAGATATATATATATATATATATACATATGCATATACATTTACATATGTATATATATATATATATATATATGATATATATATATATTATATATATTATATATACTATGCTAGAATTTTACATATATGTATATTATATATATATATTATTAGATATATATATATATATATATATGTATATATATATATGTATATATATATATATATATATATATATATATATATATATACATATACGCATACATATATAACTGAATCACAAAAGTTTGGAACGTGATAAATCCATAAATAAAGGTATAAGCCACGAAGTAAAAATAAACAGCGGTGTTTCTGCAAGATCTTTCGACTCGACGTCCTTTACTCAGCAGACAAACTGACTTACATGAGGAATTTACAGTACAGAAAGGTCGTATAACTGACAGATAGGGATTATAAGGAGATTAGTACCTAGAATCCGGCACATCTGGAGAATAAGTAACCTTTCCAAACAAGCATAAACATGGGCACAATTTAAAAACAAAAAGATTAAGTCCCACTCCTCAGACAGGGACAAGACAATTAAAAGATTATATTGGGCGACAGCTGACTAATTCAGATCTTTGGTAAACAAAAACTTATTCACAAAACATATTAAACATACATATACAATGAAGATATCTCTAAGGCAACTAATTTGTATTTAATTCTGTAATTATATATTTGAGGTCATTCTTAAGCATGTTACAAATACAAGGGTCTAAATGAAACAGGCCACGACTAATATTAAAATTACAATGGGAAGTAAGTTGTATTATGGTCATTTAGACACTTGTATTTGTAACATGTTTAAGAATGTCCCCAAAGATATAGATATATTAAATATATATATATATATATAATATATATATATATATATATATATATATATATATATATATGTATATATATATATATATATATAATATATATATATATATACATATATATATTAGTAATTTTTTTTATTTTTATATATATAGATATCATATATATATATATTATAGATATAGGCTATGATAGAGATATATATATATATATATATAGATATGTAGAATATATATATGTATATATATGATATATATATATATATATATATATATATATATATATAGATATATATATATATATATATATATATATATATATATATATATCATATATATATTATATATATATATATTGTCACCCATCTGCCAGATTGGCATCTCAATTTTGTAAATAACTCTTAATTTTCTTTTTTTGTGAAATGTACAGTTCATTCCTGTACCTGTTTTTAAGATCCCTGGTTGTATCTTTAGTTATCCCGTTTTCAGAGTGCTTTTGTTTTCCCCGCCTTCTTTAAGTTTTCTTCGGACCACCTATTTCATGAATAGTTGGTCTCACCTGGTCCTCTACTGTGATAAGTGTCCTATTGGAGTAGCTGTCTTCTTATTCTTCAGTTTTTGTAATGTATTAATGTTCTTTTATATAAATCTTGTGTGAACCTTAGTGAAACTGGTAACGTAACTTTTATTTAAAATTTAGTATATGAAGATTTATTGATTTTGGTATTTGTGCGGTGCAGGATTGTTTGAGTGTTTCTTATTTTGTGCGGTAAGAAAGGGATTAACGTAATTATGTAAACTGTTTCAATATTAAATATTAAAGTGTTAATTTTTGTTCTGTTTTGAAATTAAACCTTTCCTTACTTATTTTATGTGACCTATGGAAGAACTTTTGTATTCTCTGAACCTTGGCCATAAAGCCGTCACATAAATTGGGGGCCTGACCGGGATCTATCTTGTTTACCGTATTGAGGATTCATTCAGTTAAAACAATTGTCGCCGCAAATAGTGTTTAATATTTTTAGTTTCACTCAAGATTTATTGTAAACATTCTGAATACCTGTTATTAGGGTTAATGATATATATGTGCGCGCTGTGACACCATTTTTCGTATTATTGTTTATAGACGGTTCTGCTCTTTTGGGTAATGCAGTAGTATATTTTTCATTTTCGCCCTCACCGAGTCAACGACTCATCGAGACTCACGAGAGCTATCCGGAAGCTCTTATCCATATTTTGTCCTTTTATAATTACAACTACGACTTGTGCAGTCATTTCCCCTGGGTTGTACGATACCAGGATCGCGTAGTTTAGACGATAGGTGAGGAATCTTTTAAACCTTTATTTACTTTATTTTTTCTCTGCGCCAACGTACAAAGTTTGTAAGTTGTCATTCAAGTTGTTTGGAGTAAATAACGCTTGTTTAGGACCAACGGGTTGTTTCCTTAGTTCCTCCATATCAGCTTGAATCGGGAATGTAAAAATTATTTTCACTCCCTCGTGTTCTTTATTATCTTTTTCTTTCGAATCGGGACTGTCCCTTTTCCCTAAAAACCCTAAAATCTTATTACTTGTAATGCTTGTTTAATTTTGTCGGGAAACTATAAACTCGCTTTTATGATAATTTTGTATTGTGATTTGTAATGCATTTACTTGAATGGCAGCAGGAACGTGTTAGTCTGTTATAATTGTAAAACAGGAATTAAATTGTTTACTAAAGGAAGTTTTCTTTAACTTTAACCATGGCTCAATTTAACGTTCAGAAGTTTGCTGCGGATCCCTCTGCTGAGTTAGCTAGTATCCAAAATGCTAAGAAACTAGAGCTGCTCGAGTTAGCTAGTCATTTGTCAATTGCAACTAGGAGTAGCATGCGGAAGAATGAAATTCGCAACCAGATTCTTGAGCATTATATGCGTGTGGGTAAACTAGGCAATGAAGCTAGACAGTATATAACTCGTGAACCAGGAGTACTAGCCCACGAGCAGCAGTTAGAATATGAGCACATTTCCCTTGAACGCGAGAAACTTGCGGCACAGAAATTAGAATCAGAGACAAGCAGAAGAGAAAAGGCTAGAATCGAGAGACAATTTGCATTGTTGGAGAAACAAGCCGAAGAGAAACGATTAGAATCGGAGAGACTATTTGCATTGTTGGAAAAACAAGCAGAGTTAGAGTCAGAGAGACAAATGTCGAAACTTAAATTAGAATTCGAGATGGAGAAGGCTAAACTTCAGTTAGCTTCAGAGAGAGAGAAAGAAAAGCTGGACTATGAAGCGTCTTTAGTACTTAAATTTGAACAGGAAAAAGCAAAGCTTTCTAGAGAGAATAAGGGACATGAAATTTCGGTTTTGGAAGCTCAGGAGAAACCCTTTGATTTAGCAAAAAACATTAAGTTGGTTCCCACATTCACAGATTATGACCCTGAAGATTACTTTAAGACTTTTGAAGAGACTGCCTTGCATTTGGATTGGCCACGCGATCAGTGGGTTTGGCTATTAAGGCCGAAATTAACTGGGAAAGCTGCGAAAGTTTGTAGACATCTCGAAAATACTACAGATTACCAGAATGTTAAACAAGCAATTTTGGATGCTTTTTCAATCTCTGTCGAGGGATATCGTCAGACCTTTCGTAACAAAACTAAGTTGACAACTCAAACCTATGTAGAATTCGCTTCAGAGAAATTAAGGGAGTTTAGGAAATGGGTAAAATCTGCTGCAGTAAGTACTTTTGCTGAATTAGAGAATTTGATTGTACTTGAAGAGTTTAAACGAAAGCTTCCTTTGAACATTATGATGTATTTAGAGGATAGGGAAGAAAAAGACTTGTTAAAGGCAGCTTCTCTAGCAGACACTTACTCTTTAATACATAAATTTGGCAACAGTAAGAGAACCGACCAGAATGTAAAACCATCTCCAGCTAAAAACTCTGAAACTCAAACTGATACGGCAAAATCGTCTAATATACGTTGTAGTTATTGTAAGAAAGACGGTCACACAATTAAAAACTGTCCAGATCCTAAATGTAAAACTTCCTTGCCTTTTCGGAACCCATTTAACCCTTTTCTTAACTTTAAAGGTAAAACAGATGGTCAGGTTAAGCCTGTCTCCCACATCCATTCTGAAAAGCCTGTAAATCTATTTGATGATTTTACTTTTGATGGAACTGTAGCATTGAACTCTGAAGGGGATAAGTATAAAGTCAGGATACTTCGTGACACAGGTGCTTCGCTAAGTTTACTTTTGAGAAATGCTCTCCCAAATATTGAAGCTAACGTGTAACTAATGAACATGTTCTCGTGAAAGACCTTTCACAAATATCTAAAGTTCCCCTTGCTAATGTTCATCTTGATTGTCCTATAAAGAAGGGTAATGTGCTGGTAGGCATAAGAGATATTGAATTTCCAGTAAAAGGTATAACTTTATTATTGGCTAATGACCTTGCAGGACGTTTGGTAGTTCCCAATGTCATTGTAATGGAAAAACCTGTAGGTGAAAACATTGAACCTGATCCCAATTGCTCTGTAAATCCTTCTTGTGTTGTCACTCGTAGCCAGAAATCTAGTTCGGATGAATCTAAAGTCACTTCTGTAAATTTCGAAGCACGAAATGTTATGAGTAGAGATAACCTTATTGAAGCTCAGAAGCCCGATAACACTTTAAGTAAGCTTCATGACCAAGCGGTTTCTAGAAGTGAGATTAACAAATCCCCATGTTTTTACTTTCAATCTGATTTGTTAATGAGGTTTTACCGTCCCCCTAAGAGATCTAGTGAAGACACCTGGAGTGGAAAGCGACAAATTGTGCTACCTCTTTCTGTTAGGAATTCTGTAATGGAAATAGCTCATGATGCCTATGGAGGACATTTAGGAATTCATAAGACCTATTGTAAGATTTTGAATAGTTTCTTTTGGCCCAATATGAAAAAGGATGTAGCAAAATTTGTTCGCACTTGTTATGTATGTCAGATATCAGGAAAACCTAACCAGGTAATACCCAAGGCACCTTTACAACCGATCTTAGTCCCTGATGAGCCTTTTAGTAAGATAATTATAGATAACGTTGGTCCTTTACCAAAAACCAAGAAAGGTAATCAATACTTGCTCACTATAATGTCCTACGACCAGATACCCTATTGCCATCCCTCTTCGTAACATTTCTGCTAAGAACATTGCTAATTCTTTACTTAAAAGTTTTCACGAATTTCGGTATCCCAAAGGAAATACAAAGTGATTGAGGTTCAAATTTCACCAGTGACCTTTTTGCCCAGGTACTTAAAGAACTAAATATTAAACAAACTTTGTCTGCTGCCTATCACCCAGAGTCTCAGGGTGCCCTCGAGCGTTGGCACCAAACTTTCAAGAGTATGCTTAGGAAATTTTGTGTTGAAAGCCAACTTGAGTGGGATGAGGGCATTGATTTTCTTCTATTTGCTATCAGGGAAGTTCCCCATGAGTCCCTTGGTTTTTCACCCTACGAGATTTTGTTTGGGAGGTCAGTTAGAGGACCTCTTTCTGTAATTAAAGAGGAATGGTTGAACACTCCTTCTGAGTCTAGCCAAACCATTCAACAATATATGAATAAACTTAAAAGCACATTAATGCAGGTTAGGAAAATTGCCGGGGAGAAATTAAGGGGTCAACAGATCTTAATGAAGAGAAACTATGATTAAGCTTGTAAAGTCAGAAAATTTAAACCTAATGACCTTGTGTTAGCCTACCTGGTTCCCCTCTTAAAGCTAAATTTTGTGGGCCCTATCCCATCATAAAAAATGTAAACAATAATACCTACATTATCAAAACTCCAGATTGTAGAAAACCCACTCAGATCATTCATGTTAATTTACCCAAGGCTTATCACTCTAGGGAAACTGGAAATGGTTCTGTTGAGACTACTGTTAATCTTAATTTTAAGGTAGACACCAGGAGAACACCATTCATTGGAAGACCTTATTTCTTCCTCCATGCCACAAACCAATACAGAGGTTCTAAATAACCTGGATCTATTCTTGAGCCACCTCTCTCCTTGGCAGTCGCAAGACTTAAAGAATGTAATCTCTAGCCATTCAACTCTCTCTAATGATTTTCCCAAGAAAAGTGATTTACTGCTACATGACATCGAGCTGGTTCCTGGTACAACACCCATTCGTCAGCAGTCCTATCGTGTGGGTCCTGAGAAGAAGAACAAAATGAAGGAGGAAGTCTAATATCTGCTCCGGCATGGTCTAGCAAGACCGAGTAAATCACCATGGGCTTCACCTTGCATCCTAGTTCCAAAAGAGGACGGTAGCTACAGATTTTGTACAGGCTATAGAAAGATTAACAATGTCACAATTAAAGATTCCTACCCTTTGCCACTCATTGATGATTTAATAGATTCAGTAGGACAAGCAAAGTTTGTAACGAAGATAGACCTCTTAAAAGGCTATTATCAGGTAGGATTAACTGAAAGAGCTAAGTTAATATCTGCTTTCATTACACCCTTTGGACTCTTTCAGTACGAGGTCATGCCTTTTGGCCTTACCAACGCCCCATCTACCTTTCAGCGCATTGTAAACTTTATCATCCAAGATTTGGAAGGTGTTTATTGTTACCTTGATGATATAAGTCACTGGACAGACTTGGGAAGAACATTTGAATAGGCTCAAGTGTTTGTTCCGTAGGTTAGAAGAGGCTGGATTAACCATAAATCTTAAAAAATCTGTCTTCTGTAAAGCTACTGTTACCTACTTGGGCCACATTGTTGGGGATGGTAATGTTCGACCAAAAACTGCCAATGTAGAAGCTGTTCTAAAGTACCCTGTTCCGACCACCAGAAAGTCCTTGCAAAGATTCTTAGGGTTAGCCTCATACTACAGGAGATTCTGTAAGAACTTTTCTTCAGTTGCTGCCCCTTTAACATCCCTAACCAGTCCCAAAGTGAAATTCATTTGGACTGAAGAATGTCAAGCCTCTTTTGAAGCCTTAAAGCTGTTTTTGATAAACAACCCTGTTCTTAAATCCCCAGATTTTAACAAACCTTTTATCCTCCAAATAGATGCTAGTGATGCAGGAGCTGGAGGGGTGCTACTCCAAGAGTCAGATGGTATACTTCACCCAGTCAGCTACACCTCCACTAAGTTCAAGTATCACCAAAAGTACTACAGCACCATTGAGAAGGAAGCACTTAGTTTGGTACTAGCCCTGCAAAAATATGAATGCTACTTACTAGGTGCTGCCGAGGTACTAGTCTTCACAGACCACAACCCCTTGACCTTCCTCGACAAGATGAAGTCCCACAACCAACGGCTACTACGCTGGTCCATCTATCTGCAGAAGTTCCCTCTGCAGATCCGCCACATCAGAGGAACCGAGAACATCATGGCAGATGCCTTATCGCGACTGCATCCTTAACATGATACCTCCTTCACCAGTCTACAGTATCGTCCGCCTTCGCCTTATTGGCCTCTTTTTCTACGAGCCACTCTGTTGGGCTCGTCCTCTAAGGGGGAGGTGTCACCCATCTGCCAGATTGGCATCTCAATTTTGTAAATAACTCTTAATTTTTTTTTTTTGTGAAATGTACAGTTCATTCCTGTACCTCTTTTTAAGATCCCCCCAGATGCTGAAGCCTTGCCGAGGATGGGGGGCTTAGGGTTCAGCAGCTGGGCCCTGATGCCTGGTGGGCACTACTTTCTCGCTGGGCCTTGGTGCCCAGCTGTTGATCCAACTAAATAAGTCAGCTCTTTTCCTTTTACTAAAACTTTTCATCCTTCTGCTTCCTCCCCCTATAAGATACAGATTTTATGTTGATGACTTTTGGATTGGTTTTGGACATGATTTGGACTTACTCATTGGATTTGGTGGAGGGTGAGGATGGTTGGCATGCCACCTCACCCGTAGAACTCGAGTACCTAACGTGGTCGAGCGAGGGGAAAGTTTATATGTCAAACCCTGCTCTTAGTGCTGGGTCTGATCTCGACGGACATCATGACTCCTTAAGCACTGAGGGTGGGGTGTATATCTGGGTGGTACCCCTAGGGCAGCCCTGTATGGGATAACACTGTCCTCTAAATGTGGCTCCATGGTGGGTGGGGGGCTACCTGGACGAATCATAAATCCTTCGTCTTATGGCGACATTACTTAGATCTTCGGTGAGGACTTAGGCAAGGATAAGGACAAGGAAAAACCTGGTAATTCCTCCATTGTAACTTTGGAGCCTTTTTCAAATGAGCTCCTTGTTACAAACATTCTTCATGTGAAACCAGTCCCTTTAGACTGGAATTATGACACGATATATAATGAATTTTGTAAATTTGGGAACATCAAAGAATTAAGAAATAAACTTGGCAATAATTATGGTTTTTTGAATTCTGGATAGTTTTCAACTCTGAATCGGAAGCTCACAGAGCCTTTAGAGAATTTAGGTCAGATTCTATGAGTGTTGGACTTGTAGAGGCAGAAGAGGTCCCTAGAAATCTTTACATTTATCCCACCACCAAATGAAATAAAAGATCCTAATAGAATAAGTAAAATCTCCAGATCTCCAGACCCAGCTAAGTGGTTAATTATCTCAACGCATGGTGAGAGAGGCAACCTCTTCAAGGTGAAAAGGTTGGTAAGCCAGAAGATCGGCAATGTTGGGAGCCCAGAAGTAACTCGCTTTGGGCGTAATAGTTTTTTAGTTCATACCAAGACCAATGTTTCAGTCGGTAATGCTACTAAATTTGAAGCTTGATCCTGAGGGTATGGTAAAAGAGGTAAAACCTCACTATAATTTTAGTTACGCAAAGGGTGTTATCTTTAATGAAGATTTACATGAAATGGATGAGGAGGAAATTTTGGATATGTGTCCAGACGTGGTTTGGAAGGTTTTTAAAGTGCCCCGCTCATCGATGCTTATTTTAATATTTATAAATTCTTTCCTGCCATCTGAAATTATTCTTGACAGTGAAATCTTGAAAGTTCGTCCTTATAGACCGAGAGTGCTCCAGTGCTTTAAATGTTTTGGTTTTGGACACTCCTCTAATGTTTGTACCAGAAATAAACTCTGTGAATCGTGTGGCCAGCCTGAGCACGAGGAATGTTCTGGACCGGTAATGTGCATAAACTGTAAGGGTGAACATCGAGCCCGTGATAAGAAATGTAGTGAATTAAAAAAAAAGAACAAGAGGCATTACTAAAATCTATTGCTGAATATATCAGTGTGGGACAGGCCAAAAAGCTGTTGGGCAGGAAATCCTATTCGGATGCCTTGAAGGCACAACAATTGAGTACTGCTTCTTCTAGTGCCCCTTCTGGTGGGGCTCCCCGGTGCCCCGCGGTGGTTTTGGGGCCACACCCCCTCTAGTGGGACACCCCGTGCCTCCTCTGTTGGGGCTTCCCGTGCCCCACCTGGTGGGACCTCCCATGCCCCCCCTGGTGAGGCCTCGTGTGGCCCCCCAGGTGGGGCTTCCCGTGCCCCTCCTGGTGGGGTTTCCCATGTTGCAGAGACTCTGGTTAAGCCAGGGGACCCTGTTGATTCTAGGGTTCAAACCAGATCTCAGGATGATGACGACTTCTCTGTGTCAGGGACATTGCCTGACATTGAGCCCTCACCTGATCCTGACGTTACAGTGCACCGTGGAGATGACGGTGAGGAGATCGAGGCCCTCCTTATTCGTCAGAAGAGGTCCCTTTCTCCCTCTTCGCCTCATTCACGGTCATTCAGATATCAAAGAAAAAACAAAAGCAAAACTGAAAGGGCAAGTGAAGGCCCTTCATCAAAAAGATCTGTAACACCTAGATCTAGATCTAGTAGTACTGGTAAAGCTGATAAGATATCTCTCACCAGGACACAGATTCCTAAATTAGTAGAAAATTTTAAGATCCCTTACTCTAAATAATGGCTCTCATGCAGTGGAACATCCGTGGCTTTATATCAAATAGAGAGCAAGTTCGGGTTCTGTTTAGGGAACATGATTTATCTGCGATGTGTCTACAAGAGACAAAGTTGGGAGAGCACACACCCAATGTGGGTTTTAATTATTCATTTCACAGGTCTTCACCCCTGATAGGTGTACGTGCTCAGGGAGGCACAGGCATCATAGTCCGCAAGTCTGTTAATCACAGGGTTGTTCAATTGAACACTGTGTTGCAGGCTTGTGCAGTCCAAATTTTTAATTATAAATGGATCACAATTTGCTCTCTCTACCTTGATCCATCATTAGAAAGTAGATTACAGGATGCTCAGGGTAATCCCCGCCAGCTAGAATTAAACGACCTACAGACACTGATAGACCAGCTTCCTAAACCCTTCATTCTGATGGGGGATTTTAATGCCAAGCACACCCTCTGGGGAGAGCCAAACTGCGACCGGTGGGGTTTAATAATAGAACAGCTGCTTGACTTGAATGACATCACTTTAATGAATGATGGTTCCCCCTACAAGACAAGATGTTTTTCATAATACTGATTCAGCCATTGACCTCACTATCTGCTCTTCGTCTTTGAGGTTAGATTACCAGTGGGTAGTAGACCAGAATGATCATGGCAGTGATCATTGGCCCATTCACTTAAAGTATATGAAAAATATTCCATCTCCATGTTTACCAAAATGGAAGGTAGGGGAGGCTGACTGGGGATTATTAAAAATCTACTGAAATTGATCAAGATATAAATGATTTTCAGAGCCCAACATCTGCTTATGAGTATTTAATCAGTATATTGTTGTGTGGTGCCATGCTGTCTATTCCTCGAACTTCTGGTAAACCTCGGCGTCCTTTAGTACCTTGGTGGAGTGATGCATGCGCATTGAGCCGAAAGATAACAAGAACTTGCTACAAGAGATATCGTAGATACCCTTGCTTGGTAAATAAAATTATCTATAAAAGAGCTCTTGCTAAGCAAAAGAAAACATTTAAGCAAGCAAAGAGGAATCGTTTATCAGATATATAAGTGAATTAAAATATGATTCGCCGATGTCATTAGTCTGGAACAGAATCCGAAAGCTGCAAGGGAAATTTTCTCCACCTCCCTTGCCTATATTGAAAATTGATGGCTTCCTCATATCTGATTCTGGAGAAGTTGCAGAAACCTTTGGTAGGCATTTCTCCAGATCTAGTGCCCTTCATTACTCTCCTGCATTCAGGAATATTAGGGACGGTACCACGGTTGTTCCTGCTGTTAGTTTAAATTCAGAGTCGTATAATCTTCCTTTCACCATGAAAGAGTTAGATCATGCAATCTCGTTATCTTCCCCAACATCTCCTGGTGAAGATGATATACTCTACTCAATGATTTTTAATTTGCCTAGAAGTAAAAAACAATTTCTTTTAGACATTTTAAACAGTTTTTGGCTTTCAGGAACTTCACCAGAGTCATGGAAGATATCGATTATTGTACCGGTTTTAAAACCTTTTAAAGATTCCTTCCTTCCTAAGAACTAAAGGCCAATTGCTTTAACCAGTTGTGTTAGCAAGATTTATGAGAGGATGGTCAATGCTCGACTTGTGTGGTATTTGGATTCAAAGAATCTTTTATCTAATCGGCAGTTTGGCTTTAGGAAAAATAGAAGTACTTCTGACCCTTTGATGTTCCTTACTCGGGAGATACAGAATGCTTTTGCTGTGCAAAACCAGACTGTTGCAGTGTTCTTTGACCTAGAAAAAGCCTACGACACTACCTGGCGAGGGGTATCCTTATGCAACTTGTTAAGTGGGGTGTGTGGGTAATTTGTTCTATTGTCTTAAAGATTTTTTGACAGAACGTTACCTGAAAGTAAGAGTGGGCTCTTACATTTCTTCTGCCTACCCTCAAGAAGAAGGGTTACCTCAAGGAAGTGTCCTTAGTCCAACACTCTTTAATGTAGCTGTCAACGGCCTACTAGAACAAGTTCCTGTCGGGGTGCATGGTCTGGCCTTTGCTGATGATTATGCAATAATCTGTAGTAAGTCTACAGCTGTCGAAGCTTGTCAAATGATTCAGACTGCTATTAATGCTTCATCATAAAGGGTTCAAATTTTCAGCAGAAAAAACCAAAGCTATAAGATTTTGTCGATTAAGAAGAATGGAAGAGATCCCTACACTGTTTTTAAATGATTCGAGTTTAACCTTATGAGATAGCATTAAGTATCTAGGTGTTACATTTGATAAAAAATTAACTTTTACTCAACATGTTAATGAAGTTGTATGTAACGTGAAGCTTCGTCTTAATATTCTTAAAGTAGTGTCTAATTTTAATTGGGGGGCAGATTGAATCACCCTCTTGAGGATGTATCAGGTTTTATGCCTAAGCAAAATTGATTATGGTTGCCAAGTTTATGGTTGTGCGTGCAAGACAACACTGCAGAAATTAGATGTTGTCCATAATATAGCTTTACGTATTTGTACGGGAGCCTATAGAACTTCACCAGTAGAAAGCCTATATGTTGAGTCAGGTTTTCCCCCATTATGTATCTGTAGGGAGGAATTGGGCTTGAGAGTCATATCAAGAGTACTTACGTCAAAGCTGAACCCCAACTATAAGTACGTTAGAGAACCATCTGATAGAGCCCCAAATAGACCTAGACTGCCAAAGCCGCTTGAAGTTCGACTAGCCAGCTCTGCCAGGGAGGTGGGATTACTACCCCCTGCAGTAGCTGAAATTTCGCCCTCAAAGTTTCCTCCTTGGAATAGGCCACACATAGAAATCTGCCCAATTAGGGAAAGCAGGAGCAACAGTTCTGTGATCAGTTGAGGGCAAGTTCTTGGATCATGCTTCTGAACATGGTGATTCTCATCATATATATACTGATGGCTCGAAGGGTTCTGATGGTGTTGGTTGCTCTGTAGTGACTAGTGATAATATAATTAAAAAGAAGCTTCCATCTAATTCCTCTGTTTTTACAGCTGAACTGCTGGCAGTTTTGACTGCTCTTAAATATATTTTTTATAGTTCTTGTACTAACAAGGTTTTTACTATTTTTACTGACTCTTTGAGTGTTTTATCTTCTCTCAAAAGCCTAGTCTCTTGCCACCCTTTAGTGCAAGAAGTACAAGATTGGTTTTATCTTTTAATTAATAGAAGAGGATTTTCTGTTAGGTTTTGTTGGGCTCCGTCCCATGTTGGAATTGTTGGGAATGAGCGAGCCGACGCTGCTGCTAAGGCTGCAACTAGGCTTAGGCACATTTCCAACATGGGCGTCCCTGTTTCCGATTTTAAAAGTACCATTCGATTTTATTGTAGAGACCAGTGGCAGGCCCACTGTTTTACTTTAGATAATAATCTTAAACTAAAGTCGATTAGGCCTTCTGTTCATCCTTGGCCTCATAGCCGGATGGATAGAAGGTCTGAGATAGTTTTAGCTAGATTACGTATTGGCCACACTAAATATACTCACGGGTATCTAATGATGAGTGGAGCGGATAGGCAGGCTCCTCGCTGTTCCACTTGTCATGTGGATTTGACTGTGGTGCATATTTTGGTGGAGTGCCCTCATCTTGAAAACAAACGTAGAGCTTGTTTGCTGGCAAATAAGTCTCTTGGCGATATTTTAGGTGAAGGTGCTCAGGCAGAGCAAATTATGACATTTTAAAAAAAATATGGTCTTTTTATGAATTTTAATTTTTCTCTTAATTGTTTTAGGCTTCTTGTTTGGTTTTTATGAATGAATGATTTGTATGTTAATCGGTTGTGTGTATGTTTGTTTGTACGACAGTGACTTTTATTCTTAAAGATATATATGCGCTGAATGGCCCCTCGGCTCCGGCGCTTGGCTATGTGCCAAAAATTTTATAATCTAATCTAATCTCTTTTTAAGATCCCTGGTTGTATCTTTAGTTATCCCGTTTTCAGAGTGCTTTTGTTTTCCCCACCTTTAAGTTTTCTTCGGACCACCTATTTCATGAATAGTTAGTCTCACCTGGTCCTCTACTGTGATAAGTGTCCTATTGGAGTAACTGTCTTCTTATTCTTCAGTTTTTGTAATGTATTAATATTCTTTTATATAAATCTTGTGTGAACCTTAGTGAAACTGGTAACGTAACTTTTATTTAAAATTTAAGTTTTGTAATGTATTAATGTTCTTTTATATAAATCTTGTGTGAACCTTAGTGAAACTGGTATCGTAACTCTTATTTAAAATTTAGTATATGAAGATTTATTGATTTTGGTATTTGTGCGGTGCAGGATTGTTTGAGTGTTTCTTATTTTGTGCGGTAAGAAAGGGATTAACGTCATTATGTAAACTGTTTCAATATTAAATATTAAAGTGTTAATTTTTGTTCTGTTTTGAAATTAAACCTTTCCTTACTTATTTTATGTGACCTATGGAAGAACTTTTGTATTCTCTGAACCTTGGCCATAAAGCAGTCACAATATATATACATATACATATACACATGCATATATACATGTTATAGTTATATATATATATATATATATATATACATGTATACATGTATGTGTATATGTATATGTATATGTATATATATGGAGAAAGCAAGCAAGTCTGCCAAACATGACTAGTATTATAATTTGTTCCGACATTTACATTCAGCTGAATGCATCCTCAGGGTCTGTACAATAAATGATGACCAATATAAATTATATGAATTTGCCCTTGGATCCAGAGACAGGAGACCAAACCTGGGTTCGAACTCCTGGGGTTCCAGAGACACCATATTCTGGGGATAGCGTCCAGTTCCTGCAAAGGAAAGAGCAGGTGAGTCAAAGACAGCCAACTGCTCCCTCCCCTTGGAAAGAATGCAGACCCTTAGAAGTCTCCAGATGAGAATTCTTAGAGGAGGAGAAATACCTTCCTCCTCTATCCCGTTTCACTGTTCTCCTTCGAGGCTGAAGCTCCGAGAAGAAGGATGAAGAGGGATTCTGTGTCTGCTGTCCTACACGTGTTCGGACCCTAAGGTCATAGACACGAGGATGGTACTTGACCATTCCCCTAGAGGGTGTTGCATACAATACTAAGCTTTGCATAACTCCAAACCAGACTGAAGAGGGAACTTATCTGTACTGGTAAAGACTCTTCTCGCTATCCAAGCAGTTGTATTAGCGAGCACTAGAATTCGTAAGAATTCCCACGCTTGGCGAGAAAATCCGGACTCTTGCAAGACATTAATTGGGCGAGCCTTGTCTCGCCCTGGTTCTCGGCAACGTGATGAAGCCGAGCACTCGATGAGCACCAAGGGATCCAGGTGCCCGGTGAGACTCCAGATAATTGTAATAATTATCGGGAGTACCCATTGCCCAAGTGTTTGGAAATCGCAGAAAACCAAATCACTCTGAGAACGCCAGAAATGCTAAGGAATTTAATAGCTCAGTGGGACCCCCAATTTTTATAATAAAAATTTTTGGGGATGTTTGTCTTGCCCAAGTGTTTGGAAATTACAGAAAACCATAACACTCTGAGAATGCCAGAAATTCTAAGGCATTCGAGCATTCAGCGAGATTCCCGGGTATTGTAATAATAATTATCAGGAATTCTCATCTCGCCCGAGTGTTTGCAGATCATAGAAGACCAAAACACTCGGAGAGTGCCAGAACTTCCAAAGAATTTATGCGCTCGGCAAGACCCCCGAATTTAGTCATCGGGTAGGGGCTCCTCCTAGACTCCTGTAGAAATCGAGGAGGAACAGACATAAAAACCAATCCAATCTGAGGGCATTTAAGACTGGAATGTGAGTATAATTCAACAGAATATGCACTCGAGGCTCCCAAAACGCGAGCCCATATGGGACTGTGAATTGAAAACCGTCCAAAGGACAGAAAGAGCCAGGGAGAACATAGTCTCCAGGTGTTCGAATCCTAAGAATCTAAATTTACACGAGATGGTGAGAGGTCGCTCTGCCATTGACATTAGATCCTTCCTCAACATCATGGGCGTACATCCGGTGGGACATTAAGATCCTTCCAGGAATGTAGTCCACAACGCTGAATCCTGCAGTGAGTACTCTGCAGGATCCCTCCTATTCACCTTGCCCCTCTTGGTGTAGCAGCCATAGGAAGTAGAGGGAATAGGTGAGGTGGAATGGATGCTCTCGCTCACTTTGCTAGCAGAACTAGCAGGAGAAGAGAGTTGCAGTCAACCATCAACCTGAGGTGATAGCCGTGACATGAGTCTAGGAGAACGTTCTCACCATGGAGAAACCCTTTCCCCGAGGAAGGTTATGAAGCTCTCGCACAGCAGGAGAAATGTTCACCACCACTGAGACCAATCGATCACACAAACATGACCTGAGTGGAGTTGTGTGCACCTTACTGGTGAGGAAAGGTACTGTCCTCCCATACGTTCCAGTCCTCGTCGAGGCCAAAACCTTTCAAGAGCGACTCGTTTCTTTCTTCCACTATGTGCCTGAGCTGTGACGGTGAGCTGACTTAATGCAATTGACTCTAGATGCACACGAATCCATAGATTTACCTGCACTCTGATTACCTCGTGAACAAGCGCTTGACATGGAACCAGTCTTAGGGGCAGAATCTCTAGGACTAGAAGCCGAAGTGCGAACAAAAGTTTGCACTTCTACGGCTCCCAACACGCTAGAGCCTGGGGACAGCATGAAAGTTCCTGTTCCCGAAGGAACAGGTGAGCCAACGGAAGACCCAACTGAGGAGGCAGACCCTTGGAAATCCTGATATGAGACTTCTTGGGGGGATTGGGGAGACTGCCTTCTCCTTCTTCGGCAGGGAGCCTTAGAAGTCGAAGGGGAGGGGGTTGAAGAAAAATATGATTGCGAAGAGGAAGATAACGGCACTTGATGAGCTCTCTTCCTCCTTGACTTCTTCCTCTCCAAATTCTGCAAGACTTCTTCTATAGGATGAGGCACATTTCTCAGCAGAAGTAGAGTTAATAATCACAGGGCAGCTGCGAAGGCATTGTCCAGTGATGAAACTCTAGGATAACAGCGGCAAATAAATATGATTTTATTCAAATATTTATTGTTGGCATGAAATGTTTTTTCTCTCATGGTAAGTGAAGTTAACAGACTGAAATACTTACAACACAAGCAGCTCTGAGAATATTTTGTTTAAATTTTGAGGTCTTAATACAGCACTACACGAAAATACACATACAATGTAATAAGCCAGAAAGAAACCTTACCTTGCCATACATGTAATACAGAGTGCACAAAACACTTGACAAAGTTAAATTAGGTGAGAGTGTCATCTGCCATGTTCGCTTCTGCCCACCAGTGTACTGCGCATGTGCCAGATATGCTTCTTTTGTTTACGAACGTAATCTCTCCAATAGTAGTACAATTCCAAGGATATAGCCAACACGAGGATATCCAGCCATCTACTGCTGTAATCAATTATCACCACTGTTAGCCTGTAAAAGAAAGGAACTATTAGAAATACAAAATAAGGAAACTCCTTTCGCATCCAAGGGCACCACAGCTAGCGAAAGGATGAAAGAGAAGAGGAAATACTGTTAGAAAAACAAAGGACGAAACTCCGAAGTTCCCCTCGGTAATTTTCAAAGCATAAGCGTAAATTTCACATGAGCACACTGTCTCGGCCTGGCATCAAAGGGTGAAAATATGTAATAAGTTCCTAGACATTTTGGGGCCCGGGGGTCACAGTCCCATTTGGGGTCCCTCTTATGGGGTGCGAGGTGAGCAAAGCGAGCCAGCCAAAACAGGGGGGGGAATTTTTAGAATAGGAGCAATTATAGGATCAATTTAAAGGCACTTGTAAATGCAAATTTCGGACTTTGCTATATATTATTCATAATTCTCTCCCTCTCCCACACATGGCACTGGGACCTCTTGCCCAAATCCTGGTTTACCCAGGGCTGGCCACATGCAACCCTTCCAATGGGGGTCAATGGACCCTATGGGGTTAAGCAGGCCACCAATTCAATTAATCATTCTTTGAATGTGGGTAATTATCTGGGCGAATGGGGAACCATTATGGGGGCCCCTCAGAGGGTAATTAGGACCCCTATAAGCAGTAATCAATTACCTTAGGTCGGCCCTGCCCTTACCCCAATCAACATTACCCACCGTCCTCCGATCCGTATGAGAAGGTCTATAATGGGCTTTACGATTGGGAGGGGGCCTCTGGAGAGACCTATATTTCTTTTACATAACATTTTTTGTTACAATTTTGTTCCCATAATTGTAAATTGGGGCCTTTTCGTGTGTCCCAAATTTTCAGTCCAAATATAAATGAGCCCTTGACCATTTTGGGGCCACTGGATTTAGCTTGTCCTGTCATAGCAGCAATGGTTAAATTTCGCAATTTGGGGCACCCCCACACTTTGGGGCCCGGGGGGCAATTTCAAACAGCCCCCTCCCCAGCCCCCCTCAGGAGCGTCGCTGGTAGCAAGGGTGTATGCACACCATTTCTTGCCGACCCTTAACACAAAAGTATGTTAATTATTAAAGTCAATTAATTATTAACATCTAACACAATTTAAATATATATTCATTCTAAATAAACAGAGATTCTACCGGGAAAATCGTGATTAACGGCTATAGTCGGCAATTAAGAACTCACAAGCATGCGTCTTCCTCAGGAGGCGGCTGAAAGCAAGAGTATTGAGTCACTACTCACTTTACATCCGGGTTGGCGGGCCCATAGATATAAAGGGGGCGGGTCTATCTACCTACCAGGCGGTAATTACCACGATTGGCACGATATGGTAAACCTAGACCGTGGTAATGACAAGGTAGTCCTTGCCCTAGTGACGAATTTGGGACTCATTTGCGCATGTGATTTGAGAGTCACGCAAAAACTGGTCTGTGAAGCGACAATTCACTGACGTAGGTTTAAACATAGGATAATTGCCTTTTTTACACTTAGAAATGTGATTTAATAAATATCCCTCCATAGATTAAAGCGGTGAATACAATTTTGGACATATGCATAGGCTCTTCCTTAAGAAAAAATTTTTTCTTGTACCATTGATTACACAAATTTTAATAACTATGTTAAGTTTGCTAATAGGTTACCAAATTTAATTTGTATTTTTGTAGCCTAATATACCATTGGCAGAACTTCAACAGTCTTATATAAGATAACGTGAACATACTGTTAAAAAACGGATATAACAGCGTGTGTACAGTTTATTGCTATGGTATAAAAAAAAAAAAAACACGATTAGTAACCATTATAACATGTCACATTTTATCAAGTTGAATTATCCAAATAAAAAAACATAAGCAATATAGTGAGAACGATAACTTTAATAATATTAAACCAGATACATATATATTTATGAATTTTCACGATTACCTATTTGGCTATCTTAGACTGTTAACCTATTCTTTTTGACGATCGTGCACCAGACAAATGTGTATTATACGTTATCCTGTATTGTCTGTAAGCACCATTTACCATAATCAGGGCTACCTAGTTTCTGTATATCTTCCAATCAAATTATATATATATATATATATATATATATATATATATATATAATATATATATATATATGTATATATGTATGTATGATATAATGTATATAAAACATGCTATATATGTACCATAATAATCACATAATAATTAAAGTGGCTTAGAAATATAAACCAAACCGGTTGGGATAGACCTATTCTTTAAATTTTCCCTGCGGCTACAATATACTGTACACACACACACACACACACACACACACACACACACACACATTTAACTTACAGCGTTACTGAGCCGTAATTTCAACCATCGGTGAATTGCTTCATACTGGATTGGCCTTGAACTCCGTCACGCTCCTTTGTTTATCAGGCGGCTCAAATTAACTCAGAATCTGACATGTGAAAAGAGAGTGGAACCAGTTGATTTAAAATAAATATACTATACATGAAAGAACTCTGATTTCAACATATGTTTTTATGAAGTGACGCTAGCCTAAAAGCCAAACATGTAATGGGCTTGCCTTACAGGCACCAATTACTAGTAATGGCAAGATAATTATGATGCTCTTTTCCCGACGTGAGCGATGATTGCCCGCAGCATATTTCCCAAGAGGGGCAAATGAAATATATTTACATATCATTAGTATTGATGTATTACTATTACAGAGGTGGACTTGGCCACGTCACTGGCCTTGGTAAATGTGTGTCACGTAGTAAGTGTAGCGTCTTTCAGGTGGAGCCACGATGGGGTCCTGGGGTCTAGGGGGTGAATCCCCCAGAAGCTCCAGAGTTTTAGGTAATTGAAACTGACTGGGAAAGTGTATTTGACGATGTATTTAAAAGCAATGACTTTGTTTTTTGGAATTTTAACTCATTTGACGTCGATACTATGATGAGTTGTCCTACAAAGGTGTATTGTTTAAAAAGATTAAAAAAAATGTAATGGTCACATTTTCTGTTAAAAAGAAAGGATTATAAGTTATCAGCTCTTAATTACTTAAACTTTCATTTTACCGATGAATTTTCGTCTTGCAAAGTTCCGAGTAGCCCAGTAGTAGCTACTGTTAACCCAAAACATAGTGATTAGTGACCCTGAGTGTTTGCTATTTGATATGAAAGGAAAACTACTATCGGAAATAAGTCTAGGCTTACAATACTATAAGTGCCATGTGTAACGGCTCGTTTTACCGTCACCAAAATACTATTCAATTTTCTCTAAGTATCCATATACCACTGATACGAAGTCCACAATAAGGTGGAATCATACCACAAACTCAATTTTCAAAGTGCAAGGATGAATTCAAGGGAGGAGTAAACAAACACAATGAAAAACCATAAATTTAATACATAAAGAACCAGACAGAAAATACACCTGAACCTCTTTAAGAACAGGAAATAAATTAATTACTATCACACTTAATAACAATTCAACACACGTATACAAAATTAAGATAGCATAACCAACACACTCAAACCAAAATAAGGGGGCCCAGAAAGGAGGAAGAAATAAAAAAGAAAGAATATCCTGACGATTACAGGCTAATACCAAGCTTGTCACCAAAAATCTTCATGTTCAAAAATGCTTATTATTCTTTTTAAAGAATACAGAATCCTCCACGTCTGGAGGAGGTAACACAGGTGGTTAATAAACTAGGGGCCCAGTCGAGCAGTCTCCACAGAATCGCAGCCGTGATCAATGCAAAAAGGTATTAAACAACCTTACCATGGGGACAGCGAGAAACTCCCCCTGGCTTTATAAAACTGAAAACCAGGATTTTGTTGGTGGTTTTTTTTTTTTTTTTTTTTTTTTTTTTTTTGGGGGGCCCCCGGTGATTCCCAAGGACGTCCAGATATGTTATCTGGAGAGATCTCCCAATCTGAAGATAAAACCGATATGTTCAATGATCCTCGGGTCCTGCAGATACGGGTAAATCACCAATAGAGGCTGCAAGCACCACGAAGCAAGAGACGGCAGTACTCTTAGTGCACGAAGCAAGGTCAAAAATCATCCAAAAGTGACAAGGTCCAGAGAACGACTGCCTGTTCTCCTCCCTTAAGCCAAGAAGTTACACCCCCCCCCCCCCCCCCCCCCCCCCTTATCCACAGGGAGGGACCACTCACACAACCTCCTTAAAGATAAACACAAATGTTAATAACAAGCAAACAGTTGTTATACAAAACGACAGGTGAAACTTAAAAACTAGGTTTAACAAATAAAAAAAAAAATAATTTAATAATAATATTTAATGAAAAAGGATCACATACTGACACCTCCATACCAAGAGAAAAAAAAATTAACAAATTTTTTATATATATATATATACTCCAAAAATTTACCTTATGCATAATTCACACAATCAATCAAGTAAATATTAATACTAAATCAGACATTAACAAAACCTGAAAAAAAAGTAAAGCAAAAACATATGACGACATGCAGAAATGAGACTCAAAAGGGAAGGGGGGAGGCTTACAAAAATGAAAGGTGCGAGATGATACAAAAATTCCAAAGTACTCAGTACCAACACTTGACCAAAGTTCGAAAGTTTTTACATTAAAACCTTTCAGATCACCACCATTGCACATGGCAATCAACAATGAGCTTCACATTGCTCATATACCCAACAAATCCGGGATTCTGAGGTTGCAGACTGCCACACTTATTCACATTCTGCACTGTCTTATAACCAGTGACTCTTTGCACTCACTGTCACTATGAGTGTCCCAAATCAACCATTGTTTTTATAACACTCAGTGTATCTGTCCACTTAACACAAGTAAACGTCCACTTCAAAGTGGAAATACAGTACATACACATATAACTCGATACAGAGAAAACCAACATGGGTCTCCCCTGCGCAACTCTAAACACACAAAATTCGTGAAGCGTAAGCAAGCCTGAAAAAAATAACCCAATCACCGAATTAGCGAGTCTAAATCACCCCATGTGATACTTAAATTACAAGAGTCGCCACCTTTCTTCGTTTTGCACCCAAGGGAGAGGTTCTACCTACCGTGGCATCAAAGTATACTATCAATACGATACCTTTTGTCCTAAAACCTTAGTACTGGTTTTAGTAACGAAGCCTATCACACCATCAACCTTCAAAAACCTTAATTTAATAATAAACCTTACGTACGTAATCGATATTATTCCCTTTCACCTTTACTTAATACTAAAACCTTCACGCCTCATAATGTAAACCACTAGAATGATTCCTGTAAAATAAATTATCATCAATACATGTTAAATATTAAATTCATTCCAACACAAACCTAACTACTCACATCAACAGCACACACACATCAATTGGAACGATATAGATACTACCTTTATAATTGTAAAGCCCTCAGCAAGGTTACTTATTCTATGCTGCGTGAAAGAACATCAGCCACAACGTTATCCTTTCCTGGAATATGAGTAAATTCCAGATTCCATTCTTGAAGCATGAGCTCCATCGCATTAGCCTCTGGATTTCTTATTTTTTATATCTGCTGACAAAAGTTAGAGGGTTATGATCAGTCAATTTTTATAGGCGTACCTGTGGACGATAGATAAACAGAAAAATGATTAATTGCTAGGATCAGTGCGAGTGTCTCCTTCTCAACGGTTGAATATTTCCGTTAACTTTTTAGAGAAGAAGGCAACTGGATGAGACACGCCTTGTTCGTCAGCCTGTAAAAGGATTGCACCAACACCCAGATCACTGGCATCCGTAGAAAGAGCAAAAGGAACATTGAAATCCGGAGCTCTCAAGATAGGGAAACTAACAAGCACCTGTTTCAACTTCTCAAAAGCATTTTGAGTGTCCGAGGACCAAACAAACTTCACTTCCTTCTTCAAGAGACGGGTTAGAGGTTAAGCAATGTCCGAAAAGTTGTTGACAAAACGCCTATAATAACCTACTAAACCAAGAAACTTACGGACATCCCTACGACATTTAGGAACACCTATTTTCTTTATAGATTCAATATTGGCCTGCTTGGGAATTACCTTGCCACCACCAACCTCGTGTCCTAAATACACGACTTTCGCTTTAGCGAACTCACTCTTTTTCAAATTCACTACCAAACCTGCTTTTTTCAACACTTCAAACAACGCCTCGATTCTCTTCAGATGAGTCTCCCAATCATCACTATAGATAACAATATCGTCTATGTATACCACACAACCTTCTAAACCGTACACCAAACTATTCATTAATCTTTGGAAAGTGGCTGCCGCATTCTTCATTCCAAACGGCATCACTTTGCACTGAAACAAACCTTGCGGGGTTACAAACGCCGATAAGGCTCTAGCACGTTTGGAAAGAGGAACCTGCCAGTAACCTTTCAATAAATCAAATTTGCTAATATGTTTTGACTTTCCCAAGCGGTCAATACAGTCCTCTATACGAGGCAAGGATAACAGTCTGCCTTGGTCACCTCGTTCAACTTTCTGTAATCAAAACATAACCTAAAGTTTCCATCAGATTTCTTAACCAAAACTACCGGAGATGACCAAGGACTCTTACTCGGCTCAATAAGGTCATGTTTCAGCATGTAATCAACTTCCTTTGCTACTACACCACTTTTGAAGGGATTTAACCTATAAGGGGCTTGTTTCACAGGAATAGCATTACCCACGTCCACATCATGTTCTAAAACGGACGTTCGGCCTGGCACATCAGAAAATAAACATTTATAATTATTCACCAACCTCTTCAAGGTTAATCTGTTTAACCTGTTCACCACCTGCTTATCATTACTTAAGTGTGAAACCATACCACCGAAGTTTGCTAATGACCCTTTGTTATCAGAGCGCCAGTTACCTTCATCAACACGATTATTTTCATTATCTTCAACCTCTGAAAAAGAAACAAAGTTATCACTATTATTAACAGGTTTTCCAAAGTCCCTATAGTGGCCATGGGCCACCACCTTATCCCGTTCCTTATATGGTTTCAACATATTTATGTGGCAATGTTGAAACGGTTTTCTCCTCTCTGAAGTTTCTACCAAATAATTTATAGGACTAATTTTCTTCAAAATTTTCCAGGGGCCAGAGAAAGACGCCTTCAGAGGGTTACCAGGAATGGGTAGAAGTACCAACACCTTATCGCCTACAGCGAAATCACGTTCCTTAGATTTACGATCAAAGAAGAATTTCATCCTTTTTTGACTTTTCAACATATTTTCCTCAGCAAACTTCCATGCCTTGGTCAATTTGCCCCCAAGATTCGTTACATAATCAACAAATTTATGTGAGGGACCTCTCCCTCCCATGATTCCTTAACGACGTCAAGAGGACCACGTATCACAATGACCAAAAATCAAATTAAAGGGTGAAAAACCTAAGGATTGACTAGGTGTTGAACGAAAAGCAAATAACAAATATGGCAACTCCTTGTCCCACTCCGAACATGACTTAGACAATACTTTTTCAACATCGATTTCAACGTCTGATGAAACCTTTCCAAGGCTCCCTGACTCTCCGGATGATATGGAGAAGAGGTCACGTGCTTAATATTTAATTCAGCCATTTTATCCTTGAAATAATTACTAATAAAATTGGATCCACAATCTGACTGAATTATTTTGGGCATGCCAAACCTGGTAAAGAATTCTATTAATGAATCTACAATTTTCACACTCTTAATACTACGTAACGGTATGGCCTCTGGATAACGAGACATCCTATCAAAAATAGTAAAAATATATTCGTTACCGCTACGAGTACGAGGCAAGGGTCCCACTACGTCTATGATGATTTCTTTGAAGGGTTCCGAGACAACTGGGATGGGAAACAACGGTGCTTTCGGAATGGATTGATTGGGCTTGCCAACCCGTTGACAGACGTCACAACTGTTCACGTATTTCTTGACGTCGGCCTTCAATTTGGGCCAAAAATATCCAGCAAGCAATTTTCCAGACGTTTTGTGAATACCAAAATGCCCTGCCAAGTCATTCTCATGGCCTAACGACATTAAACCTCTCCTGTAATCAAAAGGAACCATTATTTGCTTGACTACTTCAGAGTTTTCATTAGTAGCCTCCAAAGGTCTAACTTACCCTGTACAAAAAATATTAATAATTTTAAATTAGGGACTCGTTAAGTCAGAGAGCTCACCTGGCTCAACTGGGAGATTTGAAAATTCCTTCTTCTGAGCTTAATTAGCTCCTCCGTAGTCCAGTTCAATTTATTTTTACTATTACCAATATTGCCTAAAACTATACTACCACTACGGTCTAAACTACTTAAATCTACGTCTACGGTTGACTCTGCAGCGTCAACAAGTGCAGACCGAGAGCGAGTGACTACAGATATTTCGCTCTCGAGATTAATTAATATTGGACAAGATTTATTTTTAAGGGCCAGATCATTTCCAAGGACTACATCAATATTCTTCACGGGAAATTATCCACTACGGCCAAATTAACCGTTTCCCGTAAAAGAAGGACAATCCAAAATAAACCTTTCAATTGGATAAGAATGAACCGTATCCGGAAAACCTGACAGTAACACAAATTCTGTATGCTCACCAACAAAATCCCGTGGCAAAGCCTCTCTTAAGATCAACGACTGTGCCGCTCCCGTATCGCGTAAAATTCTTACCCGTTTCCTACAGGACCCATCAACCACAGCGACACTGCCAAGAGACACAAAACGAGAAAAAGGCTTCATTTCCACGTCCGAGAGTCATTGATCAGAGGTCTTTGGCGAATTATAGTCTCTGTCTTTCTTTTTACTCGACCCCCATTACAGGACGAGCATTATTTTGGCAGGGATCTCCGGAAGGCACAAACACATGCTTTTAACGTGCCCCCTCTTGTTGCAGAAGAAGCACGTTAATGACTTTGCCTTCTCAGGGTCATAATTATTTGGCTTATTAAACCTGTTGGATGCAAAAGACTTATTATTATTACTAGTTTTGTTACC
>NC_087217.1:75448010-75455510 GCF_015104395.2 Macrobrachium nipponense | reverse complement strand
TTACGCCTGACTGTAAATGCTGTAAAATTAGAATATCAGCCATTTTCATTGTTTTTATTCCTTTAGTCCACGTAATATCCTGTATTTACGGACTCACCGTTTGTTGTTTGATCTTCCCTATTGAGAAGTCCGGAGTATGGTTCAGTAATTGGATATAAAGAGTTAATCGGCGTAGCGTAATGCTGATTCAGTACAGGGTATACAAAACATTATCTTACCTCCTGCCAAATAAGGCGTGTTTATCAAAGGAAAATTCTATAAACTTTCTAACACATTAAAATCTGTATTGGACAAAATGAGACAGTTAATCAAATAATAACTTATATAGAGGAACCAATCACTTGTCTTATAAATCGTGACATTGTTCAAGTGACCCAACAGAATTCTCCCACACCCGCAGTCGCAGTTTGCACGCAAAATCTCGGAGAAGCAAGGATGCCACCCTCGAATGTCTTAGTGCGTGTAAAAAGACTTTGCTGTGATCTGAAAATTTTAATCCCTTCCCGACACTGAAATATAACGGATTTCTGCGAACAAAGCACTATACACGGTTGACTCACAGCAACAAGTTAATATTGAAGTCTGTAACCATCCTAATACCAATCTAGTGATCCACTAAACCTATATATATCGTGGATATGGAAGTTATAGACATCGCATTTTTCATTGTTGCTAAATTTAATCACGCCCAACCAGTTATACTCTATCTAAAGTAAAATCAGTAAAGTCATTCAAGCAGAGGGGATTCAGCAGAAATTTTTTATCTTTTACCTGAATACCAGGATGTTTCTCCACTAGCGAGTGATCTATGAGGGAAAACGGATGTCATTGAAGAACACCAAAAAAACACGGTTTAAGGACAAACATAAAGTCATATACGTACCTTCGTATAGACTCCCAATGAAATTTCAAAATAGAGATAAATGACGAAGTTTAAAAAATGTTAGTAATAGGAGTCATTAGGAAATCAAATAACCATATAATTTTTCCCTTAAATGTCATGCCTAAAAAGATCGTACTTGGCGTATCTGAGTAGATTTTTGTCGCTTAAACAAGGAAACGATTCCCGATCGTTTTCCAGTGCCATGTACCAACGCTATTTTATCTTTGTTAGGTCAGAATAAATTTTTCACCAGCTTGGACTTACTTAAAGGCTTTCACCAGATACCATTAGCTATGTGAGTGTACCTCATACACAGCCTTCAGCACACTCAGGGGACATTATCAATTTTTACGTATGCCTCCGGCTTACGTTGCGCCCCAATTATATTCACCAGAATGATTAATATAGTGTTTGGAGACTTTTTAGGGGGATACCCTACGTGCCTATATGGTTGGTCTTGTAATCTTTTCTAATACCTTAGAAGTACATTCGCATAAACTAGAGCTAGTGCTACAGAGACTAAGACAAATAATCTCAGAGTAAAATATCTAAATGTGAGTTTTAAAAACCGAACATGTTTATTTAGGTTTTATGTGTCTAGTCAAGGTCTTAAAGTGGTCCATGGTAAGGTGTCGGCCATTCGTAACTTTCCGGTACCTATTAACGTAAGGGGGATACAGCACTTTTGCGCTGTAGTGGGTATTACAATCGTAAGTAAATATGTAACTCGTCAATCACAGCAGCTCCTTCAACAGATCTTACAAGGAAGGGCGTAGATTTATTATGGTCTGAAAAAGCATCAACAGGCATTCGATATCTTAAAATTGGAATTATGCAGCTCACCTATCTTAAAAATCCCTGATTTAAATAAGGAAATTTTTTTTCTATTACAACAGACGCCTCAGACCAAGGGGTAAGAGGGGTACTACTTCAGCAATATGATAAACAGTTCTTCCCTATAGCTTTTTATTCATGTAACTAAAGCCCTCTAAAAGTAAATATGCAGAAATAGGCGAGGAAGGGCTATGGAATTGTTAACTCACTAGTACATTTTAAGTTCATAATCTACAGCTATCCTGTTAAAGTCCTTACTGACCATAAGTCCCTTACCAAGTTTTTCAAAGGCTTTAATCACAGTACCAAAGGAACTCGGCGCATATGATCATTCAGTCTTTGGAGCCAAGTTTAAGATATCTACCTGGGAAAGCAAATATCATAGCCGACGCATTATCCCGCAATCCCGCACCATCCTGCAAAGAACCATTAGTTGGACTACAAGATATAGAAACATCCGTGCATATTGTTAAAACCATATCTAAACAAGAAAATTCATTAACCCAAGAGATCGTGAACACTGAATAACTGGCTTGGAGCGCTGAACTGTTACAAACTGAACAAAGCAAGGGTCAGCAGCTAAGCAAAACAATAAACACTTCGAATGGAAACCCTAAAACAAAAGTATATTTAAAGTATGTATAGCAGAATTATGTAATCAAATGTAATATTATATGTAGGCCCGTGACAAGGAAAACCCGAAGAACACAGCAGGTGACTAACGACCAGGTAGTGGTAATAATTTCTTTCATACCAGTCGTCCTAAACTGGCTGCATTCAAATCCATTACATGGTCATTCAGGGTTCTCTATTATGTCACAGAAAGCCAAATCACTATTTTACTGGCCTACAATTCTTACAGATATGAAAAAAAAAGCACATAACTATTGTCACACGTGTCATGAAAACAGGTGACACACCAAGACACCTGTCAGTTTAGGGGCCTATCCCGTGCCAAATCAATCCTTGAAAGAATACATGTAGAATTATTAACAGAGTTACGAGTCTGACAGAGGAAATAAACACCTCTTCGTGCTAATAGTTGCCTTGACACATTATATAGAATTAATAGCGCTAAAAAACAAACACCGCAATTGAGGGCGCTAGGAATATTTATGAGTGCTACATCAGTAAACATGAATTCAACACATGATAATCTCTGACTCAGGAGGTGTAAATCATAATAATTTCCTTAACTCGTTGTGTGAATTCCTTTCCAGTTAAGAAAACCAATACCTATTATTATCACCCATAGGTCAATCGGTTTGGTAGAACAGATAAATAAGGAACTGTCAATGTCCTACGAGTTACACTCGCGATATTGGATCCGAACTGGATTATAGCGGTTCTCGCGGTTTTAAATACCTTTATCATTCATATCTTGCATCTATAGAAATGATACCACAAGTAGCCTTATACGGTAAGGCGCTAGAACACTTTTCCACATATTCAGGCCAACCTTAATTTATCAAATATAAAAAAAGTATGGATCAAGTGGAGATCGATATGATATACTCCGTAAGAAGTTGGAAGGGTTACAAATTATAACAAAAAAGGATCACAATAAAAATCAATAAGCAAAACGAAGCCATATGCAGTAAGATAAGTTGTTTATAAAAAAACCCAAATCCAAATATATGTGTAAAGATTTGAACTCTAACTTAATGCTTTTAGTTTAGTAGTCCATTCAGTACTCTAGGGATATTAACGACAAATAAGCTAAAAGTTCAAACACATATCAAACTTCCTGGCATATTGTCTGTCCTGGTGGTGGTTTAACATTCGTAATCAATGAAAAATATATATATATATATATATATATATATTATATATATATATATATATATATATATATATATATATATATATATATATATATATATATATATATATATATATCTATATTTTAAAGTCAGGAAGTCTAGAAGTGAAAATGTATATCAATCTGAATAATCCTATATGGATCTTTACAGGGTAAATAATATATATAAAATTTGTATGGAAAAACCCTTTTCATTATTTGAATAATGAATATCTAAATTAACATAAGTAATTACATATATTTTACAATCTTGCAGGTTTCCAACGTGAAAACTAATATTATATTGTTCAATTTTGGTACTGTTTTTTTTTTTTTTTTTCAGACATTCTTCTCGTGTGGGTGGAGTATTAAAACAAAAAATATCTAATTTATACATGGCTATCATTTGAAAGTACTAAAGTCGTATTTATTACAGCGAGTAACGTAACTCTTAAGCTGGCTGAGAGCAATCTCCTGCCAGGTGATGATGCCATCAGTCCTAAAGGTGCCTGGCGCATTTTGCCGAATCATCATTGTTTTATTTGCACGCCCCCAACACGCCGCCTTTCCACTTGACGACCCCCCGCCCCCCCAGTCCTTTTTTTTTAAAAAATACAAATAAAAGAAAAAATAAAAAAAAAAACATAAAAAAAAAAAAAAAAAAAAAAAAAAACAAAAAAAAAAAAAAAAAATTAACCCTTTTAACCCCATAAAAAAAAAAATTCCGACACGAGCAGACCCGGCGGGGAGGGCACAGCGCGGGAGAGAAGATGGGAAAACGACCCCGCTTGCACGGCTTCATTAATAAAATCATTACAATTTTGGCATTCTTATATGAGAGAATTACATCTGTAGTTGTCGTGTTTGTTTTGTGCTTGTAAAAAAACAAGCCAACTGGAGAGGAATGCATAGCATGAACTTCTCATGAGCAAGGCAGGTCGTTAGGTACAAGTGTCTATCTGTGGTGCAATGCAAGTTTAGTTAAGGAACCGCAATCGTTTAAGATTAATGAACAAAAATAGCAAATAGAATTTCTATAACACATCAAAATGAATTAATTTTTCTGAACCTCATAGACAATTAGAGTCAATAAATCAGCTTATGACATTGGTAAACGGACATTTAGAAGTATCAGGTCATAGGTATGAAAAAATTTACTTTGCAACAATAGCATTATACCACATTCATGGAAAATGTCACATTTTCTTGAAACCCAAAGTATATATAGAAATTAGTTACTAGTGGGTTCTTTCATTGCATTTCCTGCCTATTAAAGTTTAAAAATTAATCTCAGAGGATGCGCACGAGAAAATTGAATATGAACCTTTGGTTAGGGCCACATAGGATCGGATTTTATCACCAGCTTAATTTCAGTAAGCGTAGAAGAATTAACAGAATCATGATTAATATTCTCTTTGACTCTTATGTTGCTTGGCAATCTTACAAATAGCTCCGTTTCCCACTTCTTTGTCTAGTAACTTACTACCAGTAATATCGAATTTTCTTTGGATTCATAATTGATATCTGTTAATATGGATATTTTTACGGTCGTCAGAGACCTAGATAGGTTCACTCATTGTTATAATGCCATGGATAAAAAAGTTTGTACAGCTGACTCTTTTGAATTCCATAAAATATCTACGAATTCATGTGGGCTAAGTCTAGTCCTTAACGGCTTTCTCCCTCCCATATTTGGATGTTGTCTGAATTTACTTTGCCCTTGTGACATGTATAATTTCACTTACAGGCTGATTAACGGAAGCTGGTTGCAGTACCCTGCAGTACAAGAGTTTCACATCGCATGCCTGGACAGATCGTCTACAACTCCAAAACCCGTTCGTCGCTGCGGACGATTGCAGTGAAGTAACAACCGCCTACAATGTGAAGGGAATAAGCACCATCATAAGTGAACAAGCTTATTTCGTGGACTTCTTGGACTGACACCCGTATCCCGTCCTTAATCTCGTTTTAATGCGGAATGCTCCGGCGGCTGTTGGCATTGACTACAAAGGGACATACTTCCGACAATTACGACCAAGGTGGATATTCAACTCTACGTTTGCTGAAGCAGGACTCGTGCTGGGGGTGATTTTATTCATCGCGAACGTATTCGTATGGCATAGGATGCAGAGAACAAGTATGGCGCAAAGTAGAACGTCGGACCCTGCCCAGGCAATTTTCCTTTCCCCTTGTTTTTTAACCATTTGGAAAATCGGCCATTTCATTTGGCTATAGGTGGTTGTCTGGAACGGTGTAATGGATGAAAAGTTTGTTCGAAACGCTAGTTAAATGTGCAGTGGGTTTATCCTCAGTCATGTATCCCATATATAAAGTATCAGTAAAGGGTCAATATCTATATAACTATCATAGCTAAAATATCAGTAAATAACAGAATCAATATATATCTGTGCGTGTATGCACTAGGAATCTATTTAAAGTGCACCTAGATTAATCACTTAGATTAGTCATTTATGTTAATTAGTTGTATTAAGTGCACATATATTGATCATAATTATATGAATCAATATATATATGTATAAATAAATCAGGTAGCCTATAATCAATCTGTTACCTTTTATCCAACCAATAACTGCAGTTAGTATATGGGTTAATGAATCAGTTAGTATATCAGCTAAAATATCAATTACTATATCAGTTAGTATATGGGTTAACGTATCAGTTACTATATCAGTTAATATATCAATTAATAAATCAGTTAATATATTAGTTAATATATGATTTTTATCACTTCATATATGATTTTTATCAGTTAAAATATGATTTTTATCATGTTATTCTTTATGTTATGCAATTATCAGGAGTACATTAGTATTTTCTGTATCTTAATGAGTTGAAGTGAAAAACTGTATCATTATATATCATGTGATCATTATTATTGACGAATATTATCATATGCATATGTCTTATATCTTACTACATGAATCTGTATTTGTGTACACCGTGGATTTTTTTTTTACTTATAAGTATTTTCTATATATCTATATATATTCACCACAGTGTCTGTATCACACTCCTATAAGTCAAATGCAAGTCAAGCTTGAGTAATATTCAGTGTTTGGTTTTGTAGCCGACCGAGCATTTATGTAAGTGCTATATAAGCAGAATATATGGAATATTATTCCATATATAAAAAATAAAACTATGATTAATTAAAACCAGTGACCCAAGAGGTCAACCAGTTTGCTTGCAGGAGTGTGATCAGACCAGATATGATAAAGTAGGCTAAGATGACGTGTTGTAATCAGTCAGTGTCTAGTTGCCGTCACCTGTGGTCATTCATTTGTTTTGAAAACAGTAGTCCAAGCTTCCTGCTTGAGACAACCACACTGACCTATAGCTCAAACGGCCTACGTGAATTGTAATCTATGTCATCTGTGTGTATCTTCCTATGTTCGAGCTACTGTCTGCTCCCTTTATGATTTGTAAACCCAGATTGTAAGTCAGAATTCAATCAGCCATCATCATTGGCAGACCTGTACAATTTTATCTGATCTTCATCATGTAATCTCAGAGAATGGAAATATTTTTGTACTTCGTGTTTTCTACTAGAAACCTCACATCAGAAAGAAGATATTGAATGAACTTAGAAATTATCATCATGAGTTTGAAACATCTCCGTCGTCATAACCAAAGAAGATATTGACTTCGTAAATTATCATCAAAATCCAAGACACTCCAATGAGTATGAGAAGTCATAACAAACCGACCTTAGCGTAAAATTATCGTAGGTCTAAATAACCTCACAGGGCGCCTTATTATACAAAGGCTTGAGCCCTATATATATATATATATATATATATATATATATATATATATATATATATATATATATATATATATAAGTTGTGACGAAGTGCCAAGTATCTGGTTACTACACTTACCATTCATTAAACGTTACCTCACAACAGCCAGACACCTGAACCTTCATCACAGGTACTAAACGACTGAATGCTCTAAAGGC
>NC_087217.1:75438010-75440510 GCF_015104395.2 Macrobrachium nipponense | reverse complement strand
TAGATCCGACAAAGACGGCAAAATCGTAATAATGGACAAAGACTTCTACCTTGACAAAATCAACCAGCTCCTTAGCGACACAAACACATACGAAAAACTTGACGAAAAATCCCCTCCAAAACGTTTCCCACAGAATTTTTTCGGAAAGTAAGATTAATTGGCAAAGAACAAAAAGAGTATTGAACATATTAGAAATTTAAAGTAATTAATCCTAAATTACCCTATTTTTATGGCCTTCCCAAAACTCACAAAGACAATCTTCCATTCAGACCCATCGTTTCATGTGCCGGTGCTTTCAATTACAAAATTTCTAAATGGTTAGCTGGCCTCCTTTCCCCTTTTTAGGCACTTTTTATCCCAGTCACATAAACATTCGGAAGATTTTTGTCACAAATTCAGAGAAGCACATATACCACTTCACAACATAAACTTTTAAGCCTTGACGTAGATTCCCTGTTCACTAAAGTACCAGTACAGGACGTTTTCTTCAGTTTTTTAAGGGTAAATACTTATCCCCCTATTCAGATCATTTCCCATTGGCGCTTGACAAAATAATAAAGCTAGTTGAATTATGTGCATCTAACAACGTATTTTCATTCGGGGAATCATTCTACAAGCAAAAATTCGGGTGTGGTATGGGTAGTCCTTTAAGTCCTGTTTCTAGCCAATCTGTACATGGAATACTTTGAAACTACAGTAATAAATGCAATAAAAACCCAAAAACATGCTGTGGATGAGATACGTCGATGATATCCTAACATTTTGGGATAATAGGTGGGGCAATTTTAATGAATTCCTCTCGAAATTAAACACATTAGTGCCCAGCATCAAATTTAAAGTGAATGGGAAACAGACAACAAAATTCCTTTTCTTGATGTTTAATAATCAGAGATACGACAGAATACAAATTTACCATATACAGAAACCACGTTCTCACTTTCATACATTCACTACTTTTAGCTATCATGATATTACTATCAAGATAGGTGTAGCTAGTAACTTGTTCTTAAGAGCCTTACGATTTGTTCCCCAGAATTCCTGGAAAAGAATTTGAACTAATTCGCAAGCAACTTTTGTCTTTGAAAATATCCTGACCATATAATGAGAAAGCAATTCACAAAGCAAACGTAATTTTCTACCGACCCCCATCAAAGACAAGACCAGAGATACACCCACAATAAAATAATAATTCCCCACCTGGACACGATTAAGAGAATACCAACCCCCTCGGAAAATCGAACCCTTTTGTATTTTACTTACCCAAACACCTTAGCCAAATCCCTGATTAACGTCCAACAAAAGACATCTCCAAAGGACTCTGGGGTATACGAAATCCCATGCCAGGACTGTGACCAATCTTACATCGGATTTACAGGTAAATCCCTTCCCCAGAGATTAATACACACAAACGGTCAGTTAGGTATGGACAACAGAACTCGGCTATTTTCAACCATATAAATGAACATAACCATAGAATAAACTGGAATTTGTCACGTGTAATTTACAGCAGCAACTGCCGGTACAAGAGTCAAAATGATGGAATCGGCCTTAATAAAGAGAGCAGTAATGAACATCTCAAAAGGAGCATGGATTTCGGGCACGATCGACAACGTCTTCATTCAACCAACCCTTCAGAAGATTTAAAGGAAGATTATCAGCGGGGTGACTTAAAATGGCTTGTTTGTGGATGGACCTCTTGGTATAAATAACCACCTTTTCTGTAAACTTTTCTCATTCATCTACCTGAAGAGGGAGACAGCAGTCTCTGAAATATAGTACTTTTTCTCTATATTTTGGTGTTTTTATGGGCTCCTTTTATTAGATGGAATTCTGTTGTTACAGAACATTTTTACCAGTCATATATATATATATATATATATATATATATAGATATATATATATATATATATATATATAAGGTATATAGGTATATATAGATATATATATAAATATCTATATATATATATATATATATATATATATATATATATATATATATATTACAAATATCATATATATATATATATATATATATATATATATATATATATATATATATATATATATATATATATATATATATACTATATATATACTATATATATATATATATATATATATATATATACACGATATATACTATATCTATATATATATATATATATATATACTATATATATATATATATATATATATATATATATACATAAGGTATAGGTATATATATCTATATATATATATCTATATATATATATATATATATATATATATATACGTATATCTATATATATATATATATATATATATATATATATACATATATATATATATATCTATATATATATATATATATACATAAGGTATATAGGTATATATCTATATATATATATATATATATATATATATATATATATACTATAGATATATATATATATATATACTAGGTATATAGGTATATATATATTATATATATATATATATATAATATATATATATATAA
>NC_087217.1:75395510-75433010 GCF_015104395.2 Macrobrachium nipponense | reverse complement strand
GAGAGAATTTCACCATGCTACAATGAAATGTGTGTGTGTGAGAGAGAGAAGAGAGAGAGAGAGAGAGAGAGAGAGAGAGAAACCTTACAGACCTTACGTCTTGTTCGGGTTGCCCCAAGTCCCTCAGTGTGAGGCACCTCTAATGTCTACCAGAGAGTTGCTAGTACATCTTCTGGTATATTTTGCATCTTCCAATCTTGGATGGTCTGGGATGCAGCTTAGATATTTGTCGAGCTTATTCTTATACACATCTACGCTCACTCCTGATATATTCCTCAGATGAGCTGGCAACGCATTGAATAGACGCTGCATTATCGATGCTGGTGCGTAGTGGATTAATGTCCTGTGTGCTTTACTTATTTTTCCTGGTATAGTTTTGGGCACTATTAATCTACCTCTGCTTGCTCTTTCTGATATTTTTAGCTCCATGATGTTTTTGGCTATTCCTTCTATCTGTTTCCGTGCCTGAATTATCGTGTAGCGTTCTCTTCTCCTTTCTAGACTATATAATTTTAAGGATTGTAGTCTTTCCCAGTAGTCAAGGTCCTTAACTTCTTCTATTCTAGCTGTAAAGGACCTTTGTACACTCTCTATTTGTGCAATATCCTTTTGATAGTGTGGGTACCATATCATATTGCAATATTCAAGTGGACTACGAACATATGTTTTACAAAGCATAATCATGTGTTCTGCTTTTCTTGTTTTGAAGTGCCGTAACATAATTCCCATTTTTGCTTTACATTTTGCCAATAGAATTGCTATTTGATCATT
This sequence comes from Macrobrachium nipponense, assembly GCF_015104395.2. Lineage (NCBI taxonomy): Eukaryota > Metazoa > Arthropoda > Malacostraca > Decapoda > Palaemonidae > Macrobrachium > Macrobrachium nipponense. The sequence continues at coordinate 75,432,239 of NC_087217.1, read as the reverse complement.
GCATAACATGTTCTTATTCATCATCACACCAAGGTCTTTAACTGCTTCCTTATTTGTGATTGTCTCATTATTAGGTCCCCTATATGCATATAGCTTTCCTTCTCTGTCTCCATCATTTATTGATTCAAATTTATCAGAATTAAATACCATCCTATTTACCTCTGCCCAATCACATACTTTGTTAAGGTCTCTTTGTAGCGCATTCCTATCTTCATCGCAAGTAATTTCTCTACTTATTCTTGTGTCATCTGCAAAACTACTCACTACCAAGTCCTTAACATTACTGTCTATGTCTGCAATCATAACAACAAACAGTAATGCAGCTAACACCGTACCTTGTGGCACATCGGATATTACCTTAGCTTCATCCAATTTCTCATCATTTGCAGTAACTATCTGTTTTCTGTTGAGTAAAAATTCTTTTAACCATCTTCCTACTTTATCCACTATATTATGTTTTCTAATTTTCTTCGCTAATATATTATGGTCTACCTTGTCAAAAGCTTTTGCAAAGTCTAGATAAACCACATCTGTTTCATTTCCGCTTTTCATATTTTTGTATATGTTCTCACGGTGGACTAACAGTGGGTTTGTGTACTTTTTCCGGGTACAAAACCATGTTGTCCTATATTAAACAAATTATTTTTCATTAATATTTTTCTTCATTACCCTTTCATACACTTTCATAATATGTGATGTTAGACTCATAGGCCTATAATTACTTGCCTCTAGTCTTGATCCACTTTTGAAAGTAGGGGTAATATATGCTAATTTGTGCTCATCATAAATCTTGCCTGTATCTACACTTTGTCTTAATAATATTGCAAGTGGCTTTGCGATAGAATGAACTACTTTCTTTAACAAAATAGCAGGGACACCATCAGGCCCTGCAGCAGCTCCATTTTTAATTTCATTAATAGCCTGCACAATATCAGCTTCATTAATATCTATGTCGCTGAATATTCACTATTTTCGCCACTTACTTCTATATCATTATCTTCATTATCAATTCTAGGGGTGAATTCTCTCTTATATCGTTCTGCCAATATGTAGCATATTTCCTTTTTTTCATACGTTAATCTCCCTTCAATTCTAAGAGGGCCTATTTCTATTCTTCTTTTATTCTTTAGCTTGATGTTTACTAGGGTTTTTTCTTCCAAGTCCCGTTTTTCATTTTCTTTTGATTGTATAATCTTTTGTTCTGCATGTTTACTTTTCTTATTCGGTATATATTTATCCACTATTTTCTCTAATATTTTATATAATATCTCCGTATTTACTCTTATGTCATCACTTACGAAAATATTATCCCAATCTTTGTTTAATCCTTCACTTATTTCTGACCATTTTATATTTTTACTATAGAAGTTGTATTTTCCATATCCTTCCCACTTTCTCATTTCTTGCTTATCTCTGTTTTCACTTGCTTTGGAATGGACTGTTAATTCTATGACATTATGGTCTGAAATTCTCGCATTATAAACTATTATTTCTTTAACACAATTCACTTCGTTCACAAATACTAGGTTTAAAGTATTTTCCTTTCTTGTTGGCAGGTGATTTATTTGTTGAATGTGTATTCTAGTAGCATATCTAACAGCTTTTCGAATTGCCTCTTATCTTCTGCACTACTATTACTCTCTTTTTATATGTATAAATACAACCACAATCTCTCCTATTCGTTCTTTCCAGTCTACGAAAGGAAAGTTAAAGTCTCCGGATAGGAGAATAGTCCAGTCCTTGTGATTTCTACATATATCATCCAATTTTTCTATTATTATGTCAAACTCTTTAGTATTAGGGGGTCTATATATTACTATGTTCAATAATTTTTCTGATTCTAATTCAACCGCTATTAGTTCACATTCTGAGTTACTATATATCTCATATATTTTTCCTTGTTTTTTATCTTTCCCATATATCGCGGTTCCCCCTTGATTTCTATTTTTTCTATCTGATCTATAAGTTTGGAACCCTTTTATTTGATCATCATTCCCAGTCTCTTGGGAATACCAGGTTTCACTTATATTCATTATATCTATTTTCTTTTCAATTTGGGTTAGTTTTTCTAAGTACTCTATTTTTCTTTTTGAGTTACTCGTAACTAAACCCTGCTCATTCATCACTATGATGGTTTGCGTGTTTTCTCCTTCATTTGATATGGGTAATAATAAGGATTTTCCCATGTTTCTTTCCTGTTCTGGTATGTTGTTCTTTTCTTAATTTCCAGAAATTCTGATATCAAAAAATCCAACTTTTCCATAATATTTTATCTTCCTTCATCATAATTATTCATTTTGTGTTTGAATCTGCAATTTTCTCCATATCTGTAATATCCTCTTTCATTATAAATACAGCTCTTATCTCTTGAGTTGTATCTTGGAGCTGATGCTTGGAAATATTTTGTTGACACTGCATATCACTGTGATGGCTTGCTTTTTTCTTTCACCTGATATTCTTTGTTCCTCTCTTTATTTGTTTCCCTCTTATTTTGGATTTTATTATTTGATTGATTATTTATTTGATTTTGATTCATGGCTACAGGGTGCATATATTTACATTTTTTGTTGAACTTACATCCTTTTCCTTCTTTTAGGTTTTTGCATATTTTTGGATGTAGATCTCTGCAATCATCCTCTTAGCTGTCTAGGTATGCACATTTACCATATATTTCATAGTTGTGACATACCTTAGGATGTTTGTAGTAACATCTTTCTCCGAATCTGCAATCCCCTCTTTTCAAAAGGTTGCAGACTCTGTCTTTCTTTTCTATTTTTTCCTCTTTCCCATCATTGTTCAGATCTGGGTAGAGCCTCTTCGGGATTTTCTTTTGTGTTGTCATGTCGTAATTTATTTCTTCGTATGTATGCTGCTTGATTGCCTCATATGTAGTATCAATGAGTATCTCTGCATCCATACTTTTATCTTTTTCTTTTTTTTTCTTATTTTTTTCGGTCATTTCAGTTTTGTTTACTTCTCTTCCGTTTTCCTCTTCATCTTCTTCCTCCTCCTCTTCTTCATCCTCAACTATTTGTACATTCAGTCTTGATTTAATAGCATTGTCTATCCATGATAGACATGTTGAGCAAAATATTCTGGTATCTTTTCTCGTATCTTGCATTACTTCAGCACATGCAGATAAGTCGGAATGTTGCATGCAGAATATTTTCTGATCAGGTTTTGTGGATTAACTATGCTATACCACACATTACACAGTTTGCATGCTATTGGCATTCTTTTTCCTATTGCATCAATTAGGATATTCACAATGTTCACCTTATTCATTTTCTTTGTCGGAATATGTTGAGGTAGATCTAGGGTACCTATCCGCGGCAGTCCAGACTATGGCAGTTGCGGTTTTTCTATGCAGTTTTACCTACTGAACAAGAATTTTAAGTAATATTTATTCGGACGACTGTAATTAACCCCCAGGGGCCAGTACTAAAGGTAATACTTCAGAAGCACTCCGCACTGGATATTAAAATAAATAATCACCTACATGGAAAGAGCATGTGAAAAGCAATATAAAAAGTATAGTCATTATATGAGAGATTGAACGGGGTGGAATTAAATGAGCTTGATAAGTTTTTACCTCTAATTTTTCCTAAGTCGGGAGAGGTGCTTCCTCTACGGTAATGTTTACTTTTAATGAGCCCTCTAACTTACTTTCTTAAACAAACAAAAGCAGTTGCTGTTACTCATTATAGGCTGAGAGGTGTGACATCGTTATGACGTCATGGGCTTCATAACCAATTACGAACGACTTTAGTCGAAAACTAAGTTTCACTAGCATTTCAGCGGAGTAATAAAGTTACCTGTCCAGTGTCCACTGGTATCCTTGTTTGACTGAATACTCGAATAATGAAGCAAAAACCGGCATTTTGTCTTCCTGTAGCTATGGCAGAGGCAGTGTCTGGCTCTTCTGGCATTAATTTTGACAGAGACCTTCGATTTCCTACCGATTGTTTGCAGTGCAATGTGGGTTACGGTGAATTTTATCATTATTTGTCTAGTGGTGGTAAAGAAGTTGTGATTGAATATGCTCAAAGACATAATTTAATTCTAAAGCAAAAAAACTGTGAGTGTTGTGGAGCTATTTGTCGGATCGACTACAACAGGAACGCCTTTAGGTGTGATCCGCCACAGTAAGTAGCCTTACTGTAACCCTTGTGGCTAGCGCGCGCAGCGCAACATTACCTCTTGTCAGTACATGCCGTGATTGCCAAGAAACTTTAAATATGTAGATAAGGCACGAAGCGCCGTTCCGCCATGGCCTTACTGACAGCACACATAAATCGATCGTCGCGGATACGTAGTCGCTCCCTACTTTCGTTGTTGTTGTTTTGGTATCGCCGCCATATTGGTTTTGGTGTTCTTCCGCCGATTTCGGTTGGCGGTCGAGTCGCCATGTTTAATACTGGCCCATGGGGGTTAATTACAGTCGTCCGAATAAATATTATTTTAAATTCTTGTTCAGTGGGTAAAATAACATAGGAAAACGTCAATTGCCATAGTCTAGGGCCACCGCTGATTGCCTTTCTTGTAGAAATACCTATGTTGATTAGTATATTTTCTTTTATGAGTCTCTTGGCCACTTGGATTTTATTTGGAACTTCAATTATTTTCAAGATGTTTTCTGTTGATTTGTTCCAGTTTGAAGGACCTTATCCTTCTAATATATCTATGAAAGCTTTTGCATCTTTTTGGTTATGGCTGTTGTTGATCTCATAGATGAGAAATGCCAGCTCCCTTCCTGCTACCTCATCATATTGCGAATCTGCTAAACACACTTCGCCATTTTTTTCCACAGTTGGAACTTACTGCCATGCCATCTTGATCTGATTTACAGTATTTCACTTGATAAACTAACTTTGTAGACGCTTTATACTACTATTTTCACACTAATCTTATTACTGACAGTTCACGAACACTTCTAGATATTTATAAATTTCCAGACGAATGTTAAAGGCGTGATATCTGTTGATTAATCAGACTGTGCGCGGTAACGTCTCACCAAGCAAAATGGCACTGAGAGAGAGAGAGAGAGAGAATTTTACCATGCTACAATGAAATGTTGAGAAGAGAGGAGAGAGAGAGAGAGAGTAGAAGGAGAGAGAAAGATAGAGAGAGAGAGAGGGAGAGAGAGAGAGATTGAGAGAAAGAAAGAGAGAAGAGAGGAGAGAGAAAATTAAAAAAAACACATACAACATAATTATTTTTAAAAAACTGAAATCTCGTTAAAACGAAACTTATCAATGAACTTGACACGAAACATCCCAATCTCTTTTTCGTACTTTTCAAACATACTAAGAAAATAGCAGTCATTTAATGAAATGTTTTTCATTCGATAGAGGAAATATAACTATATACAAAAGGGCACACGTACAGTGTTTTCGCCAATCACGCACTTTACTTTGTACCAACATAACCTTCAGTAGCTTTAAATATGTGGCCAAAACAAAACTAATCCGAGGAAGTGTTAGTCATGATATTTATCCAAATAAAGTTTGTACTGCAGGGGATAAATTCAATTCCTTATTACAAACATTCCTCTAACTCATTATTTAAACTGGCCCCCTAGTGCAAGAAAGACTTCAGATGTAATGGTCGGTCTCGTTCTGTAAAAGGAAAACCAACAGTTGACAATTTTCATGGAGAGATCTACATGAAGGTACCAAGCAAAAATAAGAGGTCCCCATTACACCTTAACTATATGAAATGGCCCCCAGTGCTGTAAAGACTTCAGATACGATTGTCAGTTTGGTATTACATAAGGAAAATCATAGACCATCTTTATACACGGGCACTACATTAAGTACCAAGCAAAAATTAACATCTGTTCATGGACCCAAGGATATCTGTCGGTGTATTAAGAAAAACCAAAGGGTACTAGACTCTCTGTATAGGTAAGAGCACTCTAGAATAACAAAGAAGCTTTAGGGAAGACTATAATAATATTATTATTACTCAGAAGATGAACCCTATTTATATGAAATAAGCCCACCACCACAGGCACCATTCACTAGAAATTCAAGCCATAGAATATGGTGTTCATTTGACATCATAGTATAGGGAGAGATGCTTTAAAGGAATAACAGAACTGAAGGCACCTGGTAGGAGCTACTATATGGGCAGGACCTGATCTGGGTAGCGGAGACAGACAGACAGACAGAGGAGGAGGCGGAGGCCTGGATATTAAAGTAGAATGGAGACGAATGAAATCGGTGTCGGTATAACGAAGTTTATGGGTGAATAGGAAAGAGGACGAGGAGAAAATGTCCTGCCAGGAGAGTGGCAATGATGATGCAGTGAGAGAGAGGTAGTGCAGGAAACGAAAAAGCACGAATCGAAGGAAACTGAACAATTTTCGCAGGCAATCTTTTAAAGGGCTGATGGCGTTCATAAAAGACCCACAAATTAGTAGACTTGGAAACGACAACATGGCTGGATGAAGGAAAGCACATGTGAATGCCGGGAACAGGTGGGAATTCAGACAGAAGATGCAAACAACAGACGAGCTTGGAAAGAGCTCAATACAAATTTTAAACCCTATCAGCAGAAACCAGATACGAAAACTAAATATGATGATGAGTATGAGACGCTAAGTTCATATTGATGATGAAATACAGGTTCAAAAGAACTGACCTGTACCATGACACACAGGCCAGCCACAAGATAAACTATGAATCCTTCAATGGTCGTACGGAAATTGGGAAATAAACAGCAAACATGAAGTTATACAATATTTCTAAACAGAGAAGTTACCACAAATTCTAAGTCTCAAACAAAACACCCAATTGAAGACGGCAAAGATTAAAGTATGGCACATAGCAATCGTGCTGGTGCCATATTACAATTTAGGCCAAAAGTCAAGCGCTGGAAGCTATGAGGTCAATCAGCGATGAAAGCGAAATTGAGAATAAAAAGGCTTCAGAGGTGTAACAGGAGGAAAACCTTTGGCAGTTGAAGCACTATGAAGCAATTGTTAGGAGAGGGGGGAAAGTAAGATGGAAGAAAGAGGATATAAACAGAGGTACACAAAAAGGAATGAAAGGGATTGCAGCTAGGGGCCGAAAGGACGCTACACAGAACCTTAAGTAATGCTTAAAGAGTAAGAAAAAAAAACACACACACACAGTCTAACACTTCCTATACTTTGGAAATCCATCTCTATTTTAATTGCAATGAGGCCAAAACACATTAATTTCTCTTCGTGTTCAATAAATACAAATATACAATTTTATATTTGTTCTGAAGAGCAAGAATAGATATTAACTCGGAATGAATCTTCATTGAGTGGAATTTCAAGACTGCAGAGAACCAATGATATTTGTACATCTGAGATTTAAGTGATGACAATATATTTTCAATTGAAGACTTATTGCAACTCATTTCCTTCAACATTTACCTTGTAAGCATTTAACTTTACAGAATGCAATATATCTGGATTCACAGTCGACGTTCACATTCAGTGCATTATAATATATCTATCTTTGACATATTGAATACTGTTGCTTGGTAGGCTTGCAGACAACTTGGATCCCTGAGGTACATTACAATGACAACCTTCGCTTTCTCTTAAAACAATAAATATATAAATATCAATATATATGTATATTTATATGTACATTATATAAATAATTGCATTCCACACAGCAAAATGAAGTGTTCTTGTTAGAATATGCCTAACAGCCTCGTCCTCCAATGGACCTCATTTTATGCATATGAGGAGAAAAACAGAAAGCTGAGTTTCATATCTTTCCCATACCAACCCACGTTAGAGTCCAAAGTCAACCCCCTAAGGTTACTTGTTTATGGTAAAACTTCCTCTTATTTTAGCGGCAAAACTTTAATTCGTAATGGATTCATTTGTAAGATGCCATGTAAGTGCGGTAGTTTTTATATAGGACAATCTGGGAAGTAATGCTTTGTGTTTTCACAGTATTACGTGTAGCTCAATGATTGACAGGCTCGGGTCAAAGATTTTATTTGAGAGCACAGGTTCTATTGAAAGAATTTGACAGAGCTTGCATTGTTCACACCAAACAATTTATCTCTAGGTCTCTATGAATTAGAGCCTTTTATTTAACATGTCATGAGACGTCAATACAAATTGGATCATTTTATCCATGAACTATCATATAATATATGCTTCTTAATATGCACTTAGTGTTAAATTGTTTCAAATGGACATAGCACCTCATTTGATATTTTCGTATTTTTCATTTGTAAAACTACTATTCACAAAAAAAAAAAAAAACTCCGACATAACACAATTTGTAGACAAATAACTCAATCAGACTGACCGTACAAAAAAAAAAAAAATAATAATAAAAAAAAAAAAAAAGATTACACGATTTCATGGGCAGAAAACTGACGAACAACCACTGACACGTAAAGAGAGCACAGACCAAATATTTTAGGCAAGTCTACAATTCCTGGGCAAAACCAACTCTGGCCCCCACGCTGATAAACTTTGCTGACAAATGAACTCCATTTTCTGTGGAAAACATTTCCCAAACACTAACAAACAAAAAGAAAATTCCTGACAAAATGAAACGTGCTAAAAGACTTCCTGACCCAGAAAAAAAGTTAAATTGATATACTGTTACTGTGTAAAATTTACAAATCAACATATTTTCAAGCCCCCGGCCCAAATAATAAAAATTGATTTCCATTCAGAACAAACACCTCCCTTGAATCAACATTACTTAAAAAAAATAAACTGTTTAGAGAACACTTCCTTGGGGAAAACATCATCGGAATTTATAACACTTTCGCAGTAAAAAACTTTCAAGATTTATCACAATGGACAAGAATCACTTCCATTAAACACATTTTCCCGACAAAAACCTCCAGGTAGAGACAATAAAAAAAAAATTTTGTAATGACCTACTTTTGGGGCAAAGTTTCCAGAGCATAAAGTTCACGAGATATAAAGGCATTATAAACAAGTGACTCAGGTCTCAAACTAATAGGTATTCTAATTAAGAACTCTCCCAAACAAGAATATATACTTCTTGGCAGAAAAATAGCACACTAACAGACTTCTAGGGAAAAACCACACACAAAATGGCAGACTTACAGCCAAAACATACTTCCTAATAGACTTTCTTGCCCCCCAACACCCCCAAATCACGAACTACTATATTTTCTAGCCACAAAAAATTCCAAACTAATACATTTTCTACATCGAAAAATACAAACTAGTAAGGCCTCTAAGAAGATCAGATGATATAACAAACAGACTACCAGCAAATATGACAAAGTAATAGACTTTCTAGCAAAATTTTTAAGACTCTTTTTAGGCAAAAGCCGACAAATCCAGACATTTCGAAAACTACAGCATCAAAGTTAACAGATTCTGTGAAGGCACAACCATTAAAGTCAAAAGACTTCTTGAAGGAAAAAAACCACAGACTAAAAAGCCACATGAAAGTACAAGTAACGCAGAAACTTAAAATAGAAATATGACATAAACTGCCACTTTAGAGAGAACATCACAAAATAGTGTACAATCTAAACCCCAAGATATTACAAGCCAAGTAACTTCCTGAATGCAAAAATATCAAAAGCAGACTTTCTGAAAGCAAAGTAGCATGAAGAATCAAGACCTCTTCGTACTTATCGAACAACTGACTTTCTCAAAGTGAAAGTATCACTCAATGACAAACTTCCTGAAAGAAAAAATTTCACAGTAAACTACCCGAAACTTCAGGCAGTGAAATGTGAATATATCAGACTAAAATACTTTCTTAAACCAAAACTATCATAAACCGAGACACACTCTAAACCAAAATCTGAATCCTTATTGATCTTGGACCAGTATTTTTCCTTAATCCAGTATTCGTTTCAGACACCAGCAATCTTCTCCTGTGCTTGGCATCATGCATCCAGATGATATTAAGGATGGTGAATCCTGATTCTATCATCGAACACTAAAAGAGACAGTCCAGATTATCACAAGTAAGGCCTAAAGCCTAAAATTCCAGGTTAACACAAACACTATCTAAATCTTCAACACCAGTATCCCAAACTAACTCTGAATTACACACTCCATTGTCATAAACCAGTTTTTTAAATGTCTGCATAATGTACCTTCCACAATCACTATCCCAATACTGTGCACCAATATCTACTTTTGGAAACTGAAAATATGAAGTACAACTCTCAATATTCCAAACCTTTACAATGATAGAATAACACTTAGAATCCCAAGGCATCACTAGCAAGAGCATGATTAGGCCATCAAGTCACATCCAGAAAGGAAAGTTTCACATCTTTATAAAACAGGAAATCTCTTATCCACATCATGACCCAACGTACCAACTGTTTATAAACATGAGGGCTTCTGTACTTCAACTTACTTAATGATGAGCAAAAAATCTTTACGAATTTTCTTTAAACTTTTAAGGTTCATAGATTAATGTTTAATCTTTACAGAACTGCTCTAGTTCTCACTTTGTGCACAGTACTAAAAAAATAAAAATGATATTGTTATGATACAATAAAGTTTGTTCATACTTACCTGGCAGATATATATATAGCTGTATTCTCCAAAGTCCGACAGAATTTCAAAACTTACGACACACGTAGTGGGAGTCAGGTGGTTAGTACCCATTCCCGCCGCTGGGAGGCGGGTATCAGGAACCATTCCCATTTTCTATTCAGATTTTCTATTCCCACTGTCTCCTGAGGGGAGGTGGGTGGGCACTTTGATTATATATATATCTGCCATCAAGTCACATCCAGAAAGGAAAGTTTCACATCTCTATAAAACAGGAAATCTCTTACCCACATCATGACCCAACGTACCAACTGTTTATAAACATGAGGGCTTCTGTACTTCAACTTACTTAATGATGAGCAAAAAATCTTTACGAATTTTCTTTAAACTATTAAGGTTCATAGATTAATGTTTAATCTTTACAGAACTGCTCTAGTTCTCACTTTGTGCACAGTACTAAAAAAAATAAAAATGATATTGTTATGATACAATAAAGTTTGTTCATACTTACCTGGCAGATATATATATAGCTGTATTCTCCGAAGTCCGACAGAATTTCAAAATTTACGACACACGTAGTGGGAGTCAGGTGGTTAGTAACCATTCCTGCCGCTGGGAGGCGGGTATCAGGAACCATTCCCATTTTCTATTCAGATTTTCTATTCCCACTGTCTCCTGAGGGGAGGTGGGTGGGCACTTTGATTATATATATCTGCCAGGTAAGTATGAACAAACTTTATTGTATCTTAACAATATCATTTTGTTCATGAAGCTTACCTGTCAGATATATATATAGCTAAATCCCACCTTTGGAGGTGGGGAGAGACAGAATAGGATTTTAGGAAACATATACATGCAGATGATTGATATCTTGGTTCCTTACATGTTAGCATAGCTGACTTCGTGATTACTGACACCCAAGTCTGCTTCTGCTTTACTAGTCTCTCCAGCAAGGTAGTGACCTATGTAGCTGGTAAGTTCTAGATGATCTGTCAATGGGGGCGTGACCACAATGCGACTAGACCATTTGACCATACAATGAGGGCAACGAAGCAAAAAATACCACCTGGTCTAGCCTACCAAAGGTTAAATCCCACATAACTAGGCTAAAGGAAGGGAGGTCCGCCTTAGGTGGTCGACCCTACAACCATAAACAATACAATAATTAAAAGCTCACCTAACCATTCTCTATAGGAAAGGATGAGTGCTACTTCCTGCCCCCAAAATAGTGTCTGCGGCGACGTATGGCCCAAGCGAATAGCAGTTCTCGTATGTTGTCTTCACCTCCCGCAGGTAGTGTGAAGCGAACACCGAGTTGCTACGCCAGAAGGTGGCACTCAAGATGTCACTGAGTGCCATGTTCTTTTGAAAGGCTACCGAGGTAGAGATAACCCTCACTTCGTGGGCGTTCACTTTAAACAGCTTCATATCACTGTCACTACAAGAAGAATGCGCTTCTTTGATGGTGTTCCTCAAGAAGAACGCTAGAGCATTCTTAGACATTGGCAGATCTGGCCTCTTGACCGAACACCACAAGTTACCAGAAGGTTCTCTACATTCCTTCATTCTCCGCAAGTAAAATTTGAGAGCCCTGACAGGGCACAGGACTCTCTCTGGCTCCCGACCAACGATTTCGGCCATACCCTTAATCTCAAAAGTCTTGGGCCAAGGGTTGGAAGGATTCTCGTTCTTTGCCAGAAACGTCGGGCTCAAAGAACAAACGGCATTATGGTTCTTAAAACCAACATGCTTACTCATAGCTTGAATTTCGCTAACTCTCTTCACCATTGCCAGAGCAGTTAGGAAAACAGTTTTTCTAGTCACGTCTCTTAGTGACGCAGCGTGAAGCGGTTCGAAACGGCTGGACATGAGGAACTTTAGAACCACGTCCAAGTTCCATGATGGTACTTTAGGTTGAGGTACTTTCGTTGTCTCAAATGATCTTAAGAGATCGTGAAGGTCTCTGTCGTTAGCCAAGTCCAGGCCTCTGTGTTGAAAGACTACAGACAGCACACTTCTGTAGCCTTTTATCGTCGGGACTGCCAGCTTCAAGTCCTTCCTCAGGTAAAGGAGGAAGTCAGCGATCTGGTTCACAGAGGTCGTGGTGGAGGAAATGCCCTTCTTCTTGCACCAACTCCTGAAAGCGGCACACTTCGATTGGTACACTGCAAGAGAGGAAGCTCTTCTTGCATTGGCAATAGCTCTTGCCCCAGGTCTTGAAAATCCTCTCACTCTGACCAGCTTTTGGATAGTCTGAACGCAGTCAGACTCAGAGTGGGGAGGTTTTTGTGGTACCTCTCAAAGTGGGGCTGTCTGAGTAGATCTATCCTTGACGGAAGCGTCCTCGGGAAGTCTACTACGAAGGACATGACCTCTGTGAACCAGTCTGTCGCAGGCCAGAAAGGGGCGACCAGCGTCATCCTCATCCCCTCTGAAGCTGCAAACTTTCTTAGAACTTCCCCTAGGATCTTGAGCGGGGGAAAGGCGTAAAGGTCTAGCCCTGTCCAGTCCCAGAGGAGGGCGTCTATCGCCACTGCTCCTGGATCCAGAACCAGGGAGCAGTAAAGAGGAAGTCTCTTCGTTCTCGATGTCGTGAAGATGTCCACGAGAGGACGTCCCCACAAACTCCACAGCTCCTGGCATACATCTTGATGTAGGGTCCATTCGGTCGGCAGCAGCTGACCTTGCCGACTGAGGAGGTCTGCACGGACGTTCTCGACGCCTGCGACGAACCTTGTAAGGATTGTGACGTCCCATGCCCTCGCCCACAACAAGATCTCCTTCGCTAGAGTGAACAGGGACCGCGTATGTGTTCCTCCCTGCTTCCTGATGTATGCCAGAGCTGTGGTGTTGTCTGAGTTGATTTGCACTATCCGACGAGAGACTGTGTCTTGGAAGAACTGGAGCGCTAGATGAATGGCTGCCAGCTCCTTGAGGTTTATGTGCCAAGACACCTGTTCCCTTCTCCAGGTGCCTGACACTTCCTCCCCCCCCCCCCCCCAAGTGTTGCTCCCCACCCCGTGGCAGATGCGTCGGAGAATAACACTAGGTCGGGGCTCTGAAGCTTGAGGGAAACTCCCTCCGCCAGCTTCAAAGGATCGAACCACCACCTTAGGTGTTCTTTTACCTCTTCTGAGATCTCCAAGATCATATCCATATCGTCCTTGTGTTTCCAGTTGTCTGACAGGAAAAACTGAAGAGGTCTGAGGTGCAGCCTCCCCAGGGAAACAAACTTCTCCAGCGAGGAAATGGTCCCCAGCAGACTCATCCATTCCCTCACCGAGCATGATTTTTTCCCTAGAAAGGCTGACACTTTGCTTAAAAGCATTGCTGCTGACGTCCCTGGGACGGTAAAGCCCAAAAGCCAATGAATCCATCTGAATCCCAGATAAACGATGGAGTGCTTGGGGTCAGATGTGACTTTTCGAAATTCACCAGAAGTCCCAGGGACTTCGTTAACGTCAAAGTAGTGTGTAGGTCCTCCAGACACCGGGCTTCCGAAGAGGCTCGAATGAGCCAGTCGTCTAGGTAAAGAGAGATCCTGACGTTTGACAGATGAAGCCACCCCGCTACGTTCTTCATTAAAAAGGTGAAGACCATCGGGGCCGTGCTCAATCCAAAGCAGAGCCCTGAATTGAAATACCTTCCCCTTCAGGACAAACCGCTGGTACTTCATCGACTGGGGATGGATTGGGACGTGAAAATATGCGTCCTGGAGATCTAATGACACCATCCAATCCCCCGGTCTTAAGGCTCCAAGAACTGACTGAGGCGTCTCCATCTTGAACCTCTGTTTGTCCACAAAGAGGTTTAGACTGCTTACGTCTAACACCGGTCGCCACCCTCCCGACTGTTTCGGCACCAGGAACAGTCTGTTGTAAAAGCCCAGGGATTCTAGGTCCAAGACCTGTTCTACCGCTCTCTTCTCGAGCATCTGCTCGAGCAGATCGTAAAGAATCTGTTGTTTCTCCCGATGGTAAGAGGGCGACATATCCCTGGGTTTCTTTGAAGCTTGAACTCCCGAAGATGTTGAAGGGACTGCAGGGCATCGAGAAGATTGAGCAAGCAGGTCCTGAGTTGCTTTCTCTTGCAAGCTGACGGCAGGATCTTTGACCATAACCTGGGGGAAGAGATGGTCCGAAAGAGGGGTTAACAACAACTCCGCCCTCTGCGAGGGAGAAACTGACTTCGCCGTAAAGTTACAGAATAGAGCTCTCTTTTTCAAGAGTCCTGTGCAAAAGTGCAAAGCCAGCTCCTCCGAACCATCCCTGACGGCCTTGTCCATACACACCATGACACTGGACAGCTCCCCCAGGCTAATCAAGTCCGGACTCCGTGACTGGGTATCCAGTACCCCCAAGCACCAGTCCAAGAAGTTAAACACCTCTAACGTACGAAAGAGGCCTTTCAGATGGTGGTCTAACTCAGAGGTAGTCCAAGTCACTTTTGCGGATGAGAGAAGCGACCTCCTTGATGCATCCACCAGGCTGGAGAAGTCCCCCTGAACAGAAGAGGGAACTCTCAGACCGACGTCCTCTCCTGTCTCGTACCACATACCTGCCTTACCGCTAAGTCTTGACGGCGGTAGAGCAAAAGAGGTCTTCCCTTGAGCCTTCCTTAACTCCATCCAATCATGGACCTTGCAAAAAGCTCTCTTGGTTGAAAGAGACTTCTTCATCTTAACGAAACCTGTGGTCTTGCTGGCTTTTGAAGACGATAATTGAGAAGGCGGAGATCAAGGAGCAGAGGGTTGGAAAGTATCTCCCAATGCGGTCCGGAGAAGGGGGGTAAAGACCTGGTAATCCGAAGAAGCAGATGTAGTTGGTTGTTCGTCGTTAGCTTCCTCCGAAGCGCTGCTCACCTCACCCTCTTCTGCAGGTGAGGTAGAAGGGACCACCGAAGGAAGAGGTAATAGACCTTTAGGAACAAGTCTCAAACAAGAGCGTTGCTGAGAAGACGAAGGCAAAGCAGCAGAGTGAGTCTCTTCCAAAAACTCCACAGCAGGGTCCGGAACTGAAGTAGAAGCTTCCTGAATCGAAGAAACACGGCGCGCCTCTTGAAGGCGGGTAGCGTCTTGAAGAGCATCAGAAAGAACGCGCTAGCGTCGGCGAGCGTCCATATCAGCGTCCATCCGAGCGTCAACAGAAGCGTCCGGCAAAGCGTCATGCCTAGCGTCCTGATGAGCATCCATACAACCGTCACGATGGGTGTCCATATGAACGGCCTGTGACGCGGCCGAATGAAAAGAGTCCATCTTCGCATCTTGCGGGGCGTCATGCTTTGCAGCAGGAGAAGCGTCCTTCAGGGAAGAGCGAGACATATCTCGGCGAGCTACTCGACTGCGTGAAGCAGCTTGCACGGATGCAAGCCTAGCAGGAAGAGCAACATCCTGCTTTGCAGCTGAGAGAACGTCGCGATCAGGAGACGGAGCGTCACGCAGCGAAGAGAGGGGAGCGTCCTGAGGAGCAGGAAAACAGTCCTTGCTCCGAGAGCTACGATGTTGCTCCTTCTCGACGGAAGAACGTTTAGAGAAACGTTCCTCGCACCCTCTAGATAGCCGCTTGGGAGCCGCACGAAATCTAGAGGGCGACGAAACAGGCGAAAGAGATGAGCGAGGAGAAGGAGAGGGAGACTGTCTGGTCCTCTTAATCGGCAGTCTGTCATCCTTCCTCCTCCGACGAGGTTCTACCTCTCTCTTGGACAGCAAAGTAGCAAGTTGTTGCTGCATAGAGCGGATGATCTTCTCGGTAGGAGAAGACTCCCTCTCAGGAGAAGGGCTGATCCTGTGAGAAGACGAGGGGTGAGGGGACGCCTTTTTCCTTCTCACAGGAACCGCCACAGTACGATTCCTGGAGCGGCTGGGGCGCTCGAAGGCGTCATCATCGGATGACGTCCTAGTCCTCTTCTGCTGGCGGGAAGGCTGCGAAACTATCTGGGGATGACCGCAGATCAGCAGAAGCAAAAGGACATAAAGCGTCCCGCTCTCGAAAGCTCCTCTTCAACGGGTGAGAGTCTGACCGAGAACTCCACCCCTTGCGCGGGGAGGAAGCCTCGGAGGACGAGAAGCACTCCTCTAGGAGACGCGCACGCGCACACTCCTTGGCAGCCTGGGAAGCGTCAACAGTAACTGCCGAAGGGACGTCAGATCGGTGGGGGTTCCCCGTAACCCTCCTTCGGCTTTCAACATGCCCTCTCCCTGAAACCTGGGAGTCCCGGCAGAGGTCCAGGCCTAGATGCGAAATAGGGGCCGATCTGACACCCCCTCCACAAACACTAGGGCACATCACTGCACTTCACTGCACTAGGATCACTTTTGCCTTCCAAGGCGAGCACTTTAGATTCCAGATTATGCAGCGATTCAAGAATCACAGAAAGGGCATTACCCTCCACAGACACCATTTCAGGGCCCGAAGGCGACACTACAGGGTTAGGAGTTGCAAATGCTACTGGAGGGTTAGCAGGAGAAACATTAATGCCCTGATGTTTACTATCTGATATACGTACTTCTGGAGGAAGACCTCCTAATCCTATCACGCTCCAACTTGCGAACATAGGATTCATACGCCTTCCAACCCGAATCAGACAGACTTTCACACTCCTTGCAATGATCATCAAACATACACAAATGTCCCCTACAATTCTTGCATACTGTGTGGGGCTCTACCGAAGCTTTCGGAAGCCTCACCTTACATTCATCCTTACAACAAACCCTGGCGCTAGCCGAACTAGACCCAGACATCTTAGTTTAAGGAATAATCAAGCCAATATCTAAAACAGTCCACAAATAACGTGTGCCTAGCCACAGATCCAAAGTCAAATAACCAAAAGTCAATCAGGATACTTAAGTAGCCAAAAGTTTTCCAAAACCCAAAGACGGAGGTACTGAAAACAGATGTTTACAGTACCGGCGACAGAGAAAATCTGAATAGAAAATGGGAATGATTCCTGATACCCGCCTCCCAGCGGCGGGAATGGGTACTAACCACTTGACTCCCACTACGTGTGTCGTAAGTTTTGAAATTCTGTCGGACTTCGGAGAATACAGCTATATATATATCTGACAGGTAAGCTTCATGAACAAACTATCTTTTTTCTCAAGTATTAACATAAGGCAAAACTCTTAACCAAACCCACGTAACAAAACATGAACTACTCCAAATTTACGACAAAAAACTCTGGAATTAACTTCAGAATATTGTGGCAAAAATCAGTATCTTTATATCCAAAGATTTACTTGAGTTTCATACCCTACCAATCTAAGCAATTAAGCTCCAAATGTCTATTATCAAGTACAAATGAATACTCATAAGTGTGTAGATTACGTGTGTTTACATTAAGAATTTGAATGTGAAAATGGTTGGTTAAGAGTGAGGTATCTAATCACTGTGATTGGAAGCAATGGCAGAAACTCCTTGGTGTGTAGTTTGTGTTCCTAGTAAGAATGTAAATGTGAAAATAGTAAAGAGTGAGATACGTAATCTCTGTGTCGGGAAGTAGTGGCAGTGTGTGTGTCTGTATTTGGGTTCAGAAAAGAAATTCAAATGTTCTTAGGACTCTCCAGTAGAGAATGATGCTTTTCAACTTGTGAAGTATAGAATTGTATAATGATTCTTCAGAGAACTTTGGCATGGCAAAAAAAAGTCTAGAGTTGCTTCACTAAAGAGAGAGAGAGAGAGAGAGAGAGAGAGAGAGAGAGAGAGAGAGAGAGAGAGAGAGAGAGAGAGAGAGAGAGAGAGAGAGAATATCCTTCAAGCAAAAGCATGAGGACTTCATCATAACATGAAAAGTAGGAAGTTCTTGCTCCCAAGTGTTCAGGTGATCAGGACGACTACTCCAGTGAAAACAGAATGCCACTCTGGAGCCTGCAAGTTGTGTTGTAAATATAGAAAGCCTCTCTATTTAACAGTTAACAGGCGACTAGAAAATGCCCTTCAATGTTTCGTGTATGAATTTAATTTCATATGAAGAGAGGTCTAGTCAGAATGGAATGAAAAGGTGAGAGAAAGTATAAGAACAATATCTTGGTTATTTGTATGATTTTACAAATTTATCCTGTTTCTGTTGCTAATAACTTTGCAAATCATATTGGCACTTCATATTTTTTCAAACGTTGGCCACTGGGGAAAACTGCATAGCTACGAGTCTTCAAATTCAAAGTTTATCTAACCTAGACTGCAATGTCCATATTGTGTACCATAACTGGGGAAAGGTTGTACATTGATATAATTTCCTTGATTTTTTGCTGCGCTGAGAAATAGCAAAAGTAATAATTACCTTTAAGGCTAAGATTTGTGAATGATAAAAAAGTTGAAATACAGAAGTCCTTGTAACAAATCAATACAATTTGTTATTACAATAATTTTCCCATTATTCAAATTTTAAATCAATACGCTGTGGTATTGCAGTAATTTTTTTCATTTTCAATTATTTTAATTTTAAAGTTAAATCTTTAACAACAACAGTTAACTTATCAAATCACTTAAATTCAATGGAAATTGCAGAAACATATAAGCATACAAATAAGAAAATATTGAGACCTTAATCTAAAATAAATCTCCATACTTTAAGACACTGCAGCAAATATTCTTCTAAAATCTGTAAAAACCTATCATTCAGAAAAAATAAACGCAAATTTCTCAAACTACTTAATTTGAAGCGAAAAGAAAGTGAAATCTTCTGGCAAGATTTCACTTTTGACAACTGTTCGAAATTTTTTGGTGCCTGAAATGCTTTGTACTTTATATGGCTACTTGTTTACATGGCTTCATTGTGAGTCATTCTTATGGAATGTCTACTACTTGCAACCATAAACCCTAAATAATGATATCAACTACCCAAACACTTACTATTCTAATTCCTGGTAAGTCCACTAAGAAATTAATTTCCCTTTCACAGTAAAGGCCTGGAAAATATTCAGTGCTCCAATGAAAATAATATTGTCTAGACCCCAAGATGATTGTAATTTTAAACTTCCCCAAAAGTCTATCAATCAATGTAACATTAAGAAGAATAAACCCTTCGAATAACTGAGATTGCTTCTTAATGTTTATTAGTAAATATACCAAAAACTTTCTACTGAAACTTGAAGAGCACATTCGAAGAGACCACTGTTAACAATGCCTAACATTATTTAATGTAACTCACTGAGTTCCAGTTTGCTTAATGTAACTCACTGAGTTCGAGTTATATTATTGTTAATACGTAATTTCAAATTCTCTTTAAAGTAATGCTTTGAACTTGCGTTTACTTATCAAATCATTCATCTACAGTACATTTGACAACAATGCCATACTGCTATGAACGCAGCAGCACATGCAACAGTGTCTTGAAATATGCAGAGATGCCATGATAATGATGTTCTTGATAATTCTCCAGTAGTTACAGTATAAACTTCTAATTGGTGGATGTTTAATGTTAAGCAAGAAGCATAATTATCATGGCATGGTTTGCACTAGAATCAGAGATTCGATGAATCACTTGAAAAGAATAAGTTCTTTATGCCCTAAAGTTTTTGACAAAACTAATAAATTAATTTTGAAATATCGCCTGTTTTAACAGTGCAAACATTTAAATGCTTCAGGCTTAGATATCTCTCCTGTATAAAAAAAAATAAGCCTCTCATAACCTAAGCTTTAAAGTATAAATACCAGTGGTTATATAACATTGCAACAAAGCAAGACCTCAACACAATTACAAAATTAATTCCAAAGAAACTCTTGATATAAATCAACAAAGAGACAAGCTATGGATTAAAGCTACGAGGAACATATAAAAAGCTTAATTCCATGTCCCTATTATCAAGGCAACCAGTTGAGCAATATCTATTATATTTATTAAGGATAAATACAGTTATCTGATATTAAATGAAAATCATATACTTGAATATTACGTATTGTGTTATATACGCCCTAAGCTACAGTAATTGGCAGCTGATGTGAACACTGCCTAGAGATTAAAGTGAAGGCTTTATATTTCAAGACATATCTGTATCAAACATAAAAAAAATCTAAATTGTGTATTCTGAAAAAAAACTGATTTGTTTTCCCTAATGTTAAACATGAATTTTATGCAAATAAAAATGTATCCTGAAAATGCCAGTTAGCTGATAACGAATAATAAAATTCAATCAACTACGTGGTATATGTACCCGGATACACCAAGCTACTTGTGGTTGATAAGAAACTATTCAAGGCAAAACAAAGCTCTCTCTCCTGAAACCTACAGAATGATAATTGGTAGCTAATAGTAATTTTAAATTGGCAAAATATTGAAATAAAACTATCTTGAAATACACTGCAGCATTTAGATTATGAATCTTACGTGGAAAGGACCGTGGAGTTTTTTTTTTTTTTTTTTTGTATGCTGAGGTACCACATAAATACTGTTAAACTGGTAGGGAATTCAATGTAACAATAAACATGCCAAAACAATGATCTCCCTAATAGCTGAAAGATAAATTCAAATACAAAATAAACTGAGATGTAATGAATTAACTAACAGCAAATATTAGTATGATACGAAACCTTAGCAAGGAAACTACGGACCCTGAAACATGCTGAAAATGAACTTATGAAAATTCTAGGTAAATGCTCATCAGTTAAGATTGAGATGATATGACCTTTAGGTATTAATGAAGTCTATTCATCCTAAATAAAGCTAAGCTACCTAATTTGTACATTAAACTTTGAAGAAATTAAAGCGGAAAATATATCCTGGAATACTAAAGCAGTAGCAGGTTTCAATAATAAAATATAACTCCTGGACAACAGTGAACTACCTCTTATGAAAAAGACTTCTGAAGATGCTACCTAGAAATTACGAGCAGCAAAGCTGAGCTCTACTCGACTTGGGGTCAATAAGTACTGTTATGACCCTGATTAACTAACACATGGTGGCCAATAGGCGCCGTTATGACCCTGATTAACTAAAACTTGCTGGCCAATAGGCATCGTTATGACCCTGATTAACTAACATATGCTGGCCAATAAGTACTATTATGACCCTGATAAACTAACACATGCTAGCCAATAGCCCCTGTTATGACCCTGATTAACTAAAACTTGTTGGCCAATTGGCACTGTTTTGACCCTGATAAAACAAAACTAGCTCGTGACTATAAATTTTACAGTATACTAACAATTTTGATAGTATCTTTAAGATTATGATCTCTTTATGTGACAGTATGGGTTTCTGACATTTACATTGAGTATTTCTTATTTTTTTGTGTTGGGCGATCCTGTCTTGTAGGTTCCTCACATGATTTCTTGAAATAATTGTCCTTCACCCGACTTCTTTTCTTCATATTAGAGTTATTCGATGTCATACTCTGCGTTCTTGTTCCTTTTTCTGCAGCAGTAATTTTGGCTGTCTCTTCTTCCAATAATTTCTTCAAGTTTGCAGTATTTCTGATTTGTAGAAATTCCTTGGAGTAAGTGAAAAATCTTCTGCCTGCTTATACACTTCGAATTTATTTCATCCAGAAGCCCTATAGTAATGAGCCTGCGAAGGAAACAAATCTCTGTAGAAAGCAAAACTGACTTGAAAACGAAATGAAAAAGTTTGATAAACGTCTCCCTAATGAGTTGAATAAGATATAGATCCCATACGTACTTTCTGACTTCAATGCAGCGTACTGTGGAAAGTGACACCAGTTAAAATTGGGATATCTGTGCAAACTATATTGTAAAATTTATATACTTAATGTCAGATAACGAATAAAAGTCTAGCACGTCGGAATAGGCAGCCTGAAAGTTATCTCTATGAGCTCGCCTCAGTGCTACAAAGTCATGGTAACTAACTACTTTTACAACGCAGCATACTGTGCAAATTACTTTTGGAATGTAGTGTTGTTTAACGCTTCAGATTTTGCCACTCTACTATAGGTATAATCAGTCATGGTTCTTCATACAATTACCGTATTCAAAGAAAGCTCATAATCACACGAGTCCATAAAATGAAATTGACAAGGAGGACCGTGCAAGTCATCGTGAGCTTTCTGCTGTAATATAGTATTTTCAATAACAAAATCAAACAGGCATACTACTGTAGTATTTACTCTCTCAAATTACCTTTTTGTTTGTGTTACACGAAAACTTGTTACTTCGAATGTCAGTTTGTTTGAAAAAGTCTGAAAAAAATTCGATTCCTAAGAATTGTACACAAGAGTAACACAGACTTTTGGAGGTTCCCAACAAAACTGGTTATTGCATTAATTTGTTCTAAAATAGACATTAGACCCATAAATGAAATTGAAACTTTATACTTTGTATTAACGAAATCTGAGATAATCAGCATTTGGTTGAATTGAAAAGTAGTACAAATTATTCTCATCTATCCATGAAATCTTGGAGGACTTATGCATGAGATGTGTTCATAATTATATGCAATCTCTAAGCTTTATCATACTCATTGTCCTCCGTTTTTTCTGAAAACAAAACCAGTGAACAAAAATTAATTAATTAGTAGTATTGTTTTTGTATACCGACATTTTCTGATACTGATAATGCTTTTTGGCATTAATGGGGTAAAAAAAAGTAATACACACTACCTTACCATTCAGGAGTAATTGGCAACATTATGATATTGGTGTAGAAAAGTGAAACTTGAAGTCGTGGATTAGACGTGACCAGTCACCCATGAAACGCAACGAGATCTGAAAAGCAGAGATGCATTATAAGTCCAGTCTTTGTTAAATTTAACCCTAACCCTACCTAAAGTATTATTAAAGTACAACATTTTTAGACTTACAACATCAAAAAATAAACCATCATGTCTGTGCAGTGAATTGAGAGACTTGGACCCAGGTCCTATTGGAAACTTCCAGTTCCCTTCTCATCCTGAGCCACACTGAAAATCTTCAGTTCCCTCCTCCCCTTCATAAGCCACACAGGAAAGTTCCAGTCCTTTCCTACCCTTCCTAAAGCGTTCTAGAAAATTCAACTTTCTCCCTCCCCTTCTTAAACAATTCAGGTTGAAAATTCTCGGTCCTTCTTTCCCTTCCTGTATAGTTAAAATTGTCCTGAACCTCTCTAGAACTCAGCTCTGTTACATATCTTAGGCAAAGAGTAAAGTATATTTTTTTTTTTTTTTTTTTTTTTTTTTCTATCCATGCTTACTGCCTTTGGTGGATGAATCAGGTTTGCTTGTACAGTACAGTGTGCTGTGCAAAGCTTACACAGAATTAACTAAAAACGAAGATAAATGAACTTAACTGACAACTTTCTAATAAGGGGGTAAGGTTGTAGATGCAACTACAATGTTAAGGGTGAATTAATATGGTATATCCCCTTTAGCCAATATGATGGATACTGAGGGCGCGCAGGAGGCAGTGTTGTGATGCTTTCTTGCAGACGAGTTGCTGGGATGTCTTTTAGCACCTATATAGTCAACCTCTGGTTTATCAGGTAACGAGAGCCACCGCCACTTTGACCAGCATACAATTGTTACCTCAATAAACCAGTGGACCTCCTATTGAGTCCACATTACAGCGGAGTACCTCGTTATGTTATTAGATTGTGGACAAATAAGTCAAGGAGTCTCCGTAGGGCTTTAAAAAATATTTTTTCGATTTTTTTTTTTTTTATTTCTCATTACTGACCATCTTCGACTCGCCATGACTGATACTCATCTCACTCACTCTACTTAAAATCTCAGAGTTAAATCTCTACTCTCTCTCTCTCTCTCTCTCTCTCTCTCTCTCTCTCTCTCTCTTACCTTCCAACTTTTCACTTCACGACCATATTTTCAGTTTTTCACACCATTATTTTTAACTTATTGTATTCAAGAGAATTTTTTTCATTTCAAATCATCTAATGTTCCATACGGGCTGCCTTATGAGCAAGAGCCAGTGTTGGCGTAATTCCACCTCAGACCAAAAACAAGTCAGACTCATAGGCTGAATAAATACAGACAACCTGGCATTTAATATTCAAACATAAATCAGCGATGATTGAATGAGGTTAATAAGAATGTAATTCTGTGCAAATGTTTTAGAGTCGACTAACTTACAGTCAATACACCATTTTTATACAGACTTTATACTTAAGAAATAAATTACGTTTCTTTGACTTCAATTGTTTTTTTTTTTTATAATCTACAGTGTCATTTCTAGTAAAATATTTGGAACTCAGTCCCGTGCAAATTTTATTATCCTATTTTTGTCTCAAATTTCTTAGTTTAAAATAAGCTCTCTCTCTCTCTCTCTCTCTCTCTCTCTCTCTCTCTCTCTCTCTCTCTCTCATTATCGACAGATTAATGGGCTCATGTTTTAAATTATTCGACCAGATAAACGAATAACTCACCGACTATAAGGCCCCATTCCTGCCACGTAGTGAGGGTTGCGCAGTATCCTACTCCTGGTTCGTAGTCCCTGGTTTCTTGGTCCACTGTTCCTGATCCTGTCCATGGTCCCTGGTTCTTGGTTCATGGTCACTTGTTGTTTCCTGGTCCATGGTTCGTGGTTCCTGGTTCTGGTCGATAGTTCGTGGTTCCTGTTTCCTGGTCTTAGTTCATGATTCTTGGTCCCATGGTCAATGTTCATGATTTCCTGTCCATTGGTCCATGTTTTCGGTTGGTTCTTGGTTTCCTTGGTTCATCGTCAGTTGTTCCCGTTTCCTGGTCCATGGTTCGCGGTTCCTGATTCTTGGTTTCATGGTCCTGGTTTTTGGTTAATGTCCCTTATTTTATTCCTGTTCCTGGTCCATGGTTCGTAGTTCCTGTTTCCTGGTTTTAGTTCATGATTCCTGGTCCATGGTTCCTGATTACCTGTACTTGTCCATGATCAATGGTTCCTGAATTTCGGTCCCTAGTTGGTGGTTCCTGTTTCCTGGTCCCAATAGTCTCTTGGTTCCTGTTTCCTGGTCCATGGTTCGTGGTTCCTAATCCCTGCTCCCTGGTTCTTGACTCCTGGTACCTGTCCTCGTTTCTTGGTTCCTGGTTCTTATTTCTCGGCTTCTAGTTTCTGGTCCTTGTTTTTCGGCTCCTGTTCCTGGTCCTTGTTTTTTCGGTTCCTGGTTCCTGGCCTATGGTTCCTGGTTCCTACAGGACGTTTCGACTTACTTATTGAAGTCGTTATGATACAAAGCCAAGCCTTCAGTTAAGCAAAAACTCAAATTTGATAGTTAGGGTTTCAAGCGAAGTCTTGTCTGTAAAAAAAAAAAATTCACATTAATTACATTACAAATAAAAATAATTAATAATCATCAGAAAACCTTCGATATAAAGTTTCACATATGGATGAGTCACCAAATAATATCATTCAAGTTATACAGTCATGGGACAACGAAAATTATTTGTTATATTGCATAAAAAAGGGACTGAGCTATTACTGACAATCATCCCATCATCACTGGTTCCAAAATGTCTTCTTTCATGACAAAACAGGAAAATGGTATATCGTTCAGTAATGTCTACTACATTGACATTAATCATTATTACTACAGCTTCTGCTATGAAATTCAGTCCTGAATGTATATCATGGTTCATAATCTGTAAAAAATTTCATAGTCTGACCGAATGGCAAGCTGTGTCATTTCCTTCATAAAATACTGCTGATATTTGTAGTGTCAAGTGGGTCAAGGTTCAGCAGCAATTATTTGAACTACTTAATGCATTGGAGTGAAAATCTTTATATAATCATTAAGATTCTCAATGGTTCTCAACCTTTTTAGATCAATGCACCCTTTCACCATATGTCAGAATGTCATCCCAAGCCCCCTTTTCCAAAATTAGCTGCCTCAAATAATATGCAACATAATACGAAACAAACACACACCCTGCCAGCGGAGAGAAATCCGACGTGACCTCTCGGTGACCCTCTCATTTTGTGTATCCTAGAGCCAGTTTAAGCCTGCCAATCTGTGGTCAATTCCACCCTTCCTGAAACTGAAATTCCCTCTCATCCCCTAGGGGGGATTTCCCCACTGGTTTTGAACCACTGCTTTAGATGGGCAATCGGCAGAGTAAGGGAAACGAGCAGTTTTGACAAAGTCAGATTCACTCAATCTTGATACAATTCTCCCTTGCCAAGTCTGGCCGAAAAAAATATACAAACAAAGACTACATACGAGTTGGGTATTTGAGAAAATTAAGGTTTTTGGTTTTTTTATACTTCAATATCTATAGCTATTAATGTAAAAATTGTCAGCATTCACATTCATCACGCATATCCCTTATTTAAAGCGTTGTTCCAGTTAAAACAAACCATGTAAGTGTGTTCTCTTACCAGACGTATTTCAAAATATTTCTCAATGTAGTGGAAACTAATATAACTGAATTTCTTCTTAAAACGTGAAATATCGCACTATAGCTATTCATGCGCTGAATTTTTATCCATACACCGGGAATTTGATAAGATTAATTAAAATCTTAAGAAAAATTAAGTAATTTATTGTAATTGCGAACGTCTATCATCCAGGTGCTGATGCGGCAGCTAATACAAAAAGTTGATCATCGTGAAGCATGGGGGAGCCGCAGTAATTCAGCCACTTCCAAAATACCTTAAGATATTACCAAATGCCTAATTAAACACTACACAATTATCGTATGCATATATCTAAATTTAATTATAAGACATGTGCAGCACGCTATAACACTTGGCAAGTTGCATACCTTGGAAAATCTAAATATATATATATCTACCAACAGTTCAAACTGACGTCCAAGTAGTATGTACGAAACCTCGTTTTACAAATATGCAAGGTATGAAAAACAGATGCTTAAATTATAATACTAAAAAGTAAGTGATGGTAATTGGAAGACATTTTAATATGGAAAAGGATTATCCCTCCAAATGATTTCGGATTGACACTACAAAAATCCCCCGAGTTTTACAGACCCACTGATATCAACCTGGGACGAAGGCGAAGTACGTGTAGAGGTGAGAGACTGCGATGGGAGGAATGCTTCTTCCAGGCTGGGGTTAACGGAGATTACATGTCGAAAGGAATAGTCGTCGTCACTTCAAAGAGCTAGATATAGAGCTAGCTGTATATCCTTATAATAGTAAAATGGAGCTCAGATTGTCTGAGTTACGAGTCCCTTCGTGATTTTGAAATCACCTTCGTAACTGACTTAAGTTTCCGTCAACCTCAGGAAGAAAGCAAAAGCTTTAGTGGCTGGTTAGGTCAAAACCAGAACGGCCGCTGGAAGGCAGTGAACTGTTAACAACCAAGGGGTAGTTAAGTATTTGAAAAACTAAGTTAACTGTGTCTTCCCAGTGACCATGCTAATTAAACAAATTATAAAAACAAAATACAAATTCCATATGGAATTTTAGTACAACCCTACAGAAAAGGCCGTAGCTTGAAGTAAATGTATTGACGAGCTACATACTACATTATGGCCAAACTGGAAAAGTAAGAAACAAAGGTTATTCTTTTGTATATAACGATGCCGAGAGCCATCGCAATTGGCAAAACTGTCACCTCAGCTAACCACTGTTACTCATATTAGGAAATCAGTTGGTGGTGGTGATTGTTTTTTTGTTGCGCGGATCAATTGCGATGAAGAGTTGCATGGAATGAATATTGTTCCTGTTAGCCAACGTTTAATTCATCCTCAGTCAGTTTCGCTTCTTATCGATTGTAAGGTTGGCTTAGGGTTCTTTCAAAAATGGCTGCCTTTGTTCAGTGTTTTACGTATTTTATTTTGCTTACTGAGAGGCAGAGCTACAGAAGACATAATTTAAAGATAAACAAAATAATAGGAATAATATATTAATAAAATAATATAGAAAATTAAATATATCAAACTAAACAAAATTTTAATGAACATGGGAATGAGTAAATAACTGAAAATAACATACGATTGGATGGGAATTTTTTTTAGTTACCCATGGTGCTTATGTGTACATGTAAAATAAACATAAATTTATTAATTGTGTTTTTAAAAGCACATGTGATGAAGCATAGGTACACATGAGACCACTCGTAAAGACAGAATGCACCGAAGTATTTAAGTGTATATTACAGGCGTTTCTGAACGAACCTTGATTCGTTATACGAAAAGGGTACTGAAAAATCTTCACTTGAATGAGGACAACTTTGAAATACACCGACCTACTCCGCTGGTTCTGGTGCGTTTGCAAGCACTATGAATGCAAATGGCTTTATTCTTGCAATCTTTTACTGTGTGCATTTGTGGAATGGTGTCGTCAGCGAGTTTAAAATTTTCTTTCTCTTTTTAGGTGAGATGTTCACGAACAGCGTTGGTCTCTCTCTCTCTCTCTCTCCTCAAGGATAGGTAACCAAGAAACTGTGCATAGAAACCAGTTAGTATCAAGTAACAGATTACTATTATGAAAGAAATATTTCTAGAAGATTACATTGGTGCACTTATTAAATTTTGTTCTTTTTTTTAGATGGTCCCTTTTATATCAGCTTTAAAGCAGCGGGACACACTTTCTGTAATGCGCTTTAAATAATTATTCAAAATGAATATTAGCGGTGTCGTTATACAATATATTCACACACACACACACACACACACACACACAACAATACACGTCGCTGCTCCTTTAACTGCTGCTAATTAACCCCTTGTATATGGAGTGGTAGGGGGGGGCCGTTTGTGTAGTTTTTAATAATTATTTCCATTAATGCTGCATTATATAACTGACTAGTTTTGACACCAGACTGCGAGATTACCTTCAGAAAATTATTTTGAAAATTGTTTAACCTTTGTATCTCACATTTTTTCTAGTTTTGTTTTGATATATGTAAGTTCCCTAATCTGCAAAAATAGAGCTACAGAGACAATAATTCCTGCTCGACCCCATTTGGCAACAATTTATATCCTGCAGGAATATCGTGTACATTAACGGGAAATGAAAGTTTAATTAACGTTGCCTTATGGCTCATTTTTTATTTTATTCATATCATCAAAGATAGTGTCCTATGATTTTTATATCACAGAAAACTGCAAAGGAACCCACAAATTACTGTGTACAACGTGTTTACTTATAAATATTTACGTTTTTATTTTACTCAACTCTCGAGTACTTACATGTTCTATCTGTGGCCTCCCTTTTTTCAAGAGATGTGTAGTTGTCAGCCTGGCCTTGACACAGGTTGACAATCTACACATCTCTTAAAAATGGGCCACAGATAGGGCCTGAACGTACTCGAAGTGTTGAGTAAAATTAAATGTAAATATTTATAAGTAAACACGTTATACGCAGTAATTTTGTGGGTTTCTTTTTTCAATCTTCAGAAGAAAACTGAAAGGAGTCTTTTTTGTTTCGTTCAACAAAGCAAAATTTTAGTGATATTCAGGATCCATACAGAGAGATTATACGGTTTGGAATTATTTCCTGAAAAGAGAGTCTTATGATGTTTCTTGGCATTTAGTTAGAAAAGTTGTTGTCTTTCAGTCCTACACCCGCTGTTTCTTCTTCTTATTATTTTTTCAAATTTTTCTTTTTGGGATTCTCTTTAAATTTTATAGCTAAATTTTCAGTTTCTCTTGAACAAAGTTTTCACCATAAAACATATTTCACTGACAGTGACGTCAAGCGCGCCATATTAGTGTGTATGTGTGTATGTGTCTGTGCGTGTGCTGTGCATTCATCTTTTGAATCCACCGCGCATTACTTGAATCTATCCCATTTACCATTTTTTCCCGCAATAGTTTTATTATTATTATTATTATTATTATTATTATTTTATTATTATTATTATTATTTTTTTTATATATTATTATTATTATTCAGAAGATGAAACCTATTTATACGGAACAAGCTCACAGGTGCCACTGACTTCAAATTCAAGCTACCAAAGAATATTAAGGTGTTCATTAGGAGGAGTAAAGAGGAAGTAAATGGAAATACAGAAAGAGAGACCCACTTATGAAAAAAATTATTAATAAATTAACAAATAGATAAAAATATATTAAAATGCAATGAGAATAGTAATGAGGGTAAAAGTTTCGAAGCAAAAAAATATGAGTGCTGCGCTTATTTTTCGGAAGATAAATGTTGATTTTCAAAGTGCACATAAATAACTAATAAACTTAGTGGTGTTTACTGTCTGCTATTTAACTATGATATATGAAACTTTTCCGGCAGATTACCCTTCATACTTTTGTCTTTAAGTTACTCCACATAGAAATGGCTTTTA
Organism: Macrobrachium nipponense; assembly: GCF_015104395.2. Classification (NCBI taxonomy): domain Eukaryota; kingdom Metazoa; phylum Arthropoda; class Malacostraca; order Decapoda; family Palaemonidae; genus Macrobrachium; species Macrobrachium nipponense. The sequence goes on along the minus strand of NC_087217.1, from coordinate 75,401,618 downwards.
AGATAAAGTTGAAACTGATGAGTACTACTTCCTGACAAACACTTATTGACCACCACTGAACTTGATCTTTTTTGTTCCGAAAATAGTTACGATAGGAAGAAAAACACTTATGCTATTCAAACAACATCACAAACCAACATAGCATTATTTAACCGGAAATTAGATATTCTTGACATTTTCTTATTAACTATATATATATATTATATATATATATATATTAATATATAATATATATATATATTATATATATATATAGATATATATATATATAAATTATATATATATATATAGATATATATATATATATATATATATGATCTGCTTACAGTATATATATATATATATATATACCTTATATATATATGATATCTATATATTATATATATATATATATATATATATATATATATATATACATACATATATATACATATCTAATAAAAGGAGCACATAAAAACACCAAAATGTAGAGAGAAAAGTACTATATTTCAGAGACTGCTGTCTCTCTCTTCAGGTATATGAATGAGAAAAGTTTACAGAAAAGGTGGTATTTATACCAAGAGATTCGTCCACAAGTAAGCCAATTTAGGTCACCCCCGCTGATAATCTTCCTTTAATCTTCTTAAGCGTTGGTTGAATGAACACTGAGTCGACGATATCTGATATCCAATTCCCTTTTGAGATGTTCATTACCTGCTTCTCTTTTATTAAGGCCGATTCCATCATTTGACTCTTGTACCGGCAGTTGCTGCTATAAATTACACGTGACATATTCCAGTTTATTCTATGGTTATGTTCATTTATATGGTTGAAAATAGCCGAGTTCTGTTGTCCATACCTAACTGACCGTTTGTGTTGTATTAATCTCTGGGGAAGTGATTTACCTGTAATCCGATGTAAGATTGGTCACAGTCCTGGCATGGGATCTCATATACCCCAGAGTCTTTGTTTTGGGAGATGTCTTTTGTTGGACGTTAATCAGGGATTTGGCTAAGGTATTTGGGTAGGTAAATGCAAAAGGTTGGATTTCCCAAGTGTGAGTTACTCTCTTAAATCGTCTCCAGGTGGGGAATTTTTATTTTATTGTTGGGTGTGTCTCTGGTCTTGTCTTTAGGGGGTCGGTAGAAAATTACGTTTGCTTTTTGAATTGCTTTCTCAATTATATGCGCCGGAGCTTTCAATTACAAAATTTCTAAATGGTTAGCTGGCCTCCTTTCTCCTTTTTTAGGCACTTTTTCTCCCAGTCACATCAAACATTCGGAAGACTTTTGTCACAAATTCAGAGAAGCACATATACCACTTCACAACATAAAACTTTAAGCCTTGCACGTAGACTCCCTATTACAAAAGTACCAGTACAGGACGTTCTTCAGTTTTTAAGGGAAAAATTATCCCCTATTCAGATCATTTCCTTTGGCACTTGACAAAATAATAAGTTAGTTGAATTATGTGCATCTAATAACGTATTTTCATTCGGGGAATCATTCTACAAGCAAAAATTCGGGTGTAGTATGGGTAGTCCTTTAAGTCCTATTTTAGCCAATCTGTACATGGAATACTTTGATACTACAGTAATAAATGCAATAAAACCCAAAAACATGCTGTGGATGAGATACGTGGATGCCATACAAACATTTTGGGATAATAAGTGGGGTAATTTTAATGAAGTTCCTCTCAAAATTAAACGCATTAGTGCCCAGCATCAAATTTAAAGTTGAATGGGAAACAGACAACAAAATTCCTTTTCTTGATGTTTTAATAATCAGAGACACGACAGAATACAAATTTACCATATACAGAAAACCAACGTTCTCACTTTCATATATTCACTACTTTAGCTATCATGACAATACTATCAAGATAGGTGTAGCTAGCAACCTATTCTTAAGAGCCTTACGAATTTGTTCCCCAGACTTCCAGGAAAAAGAATTTGAACTAATTCGCAAGCAACTTTCATCTTTAAAGTATCCTGACCATATAATTGAGAAAGCAATTCAAAAAGCAAACGTAATTTTCTACCGACCCCCTAAAGACAAGACCAGAGACACACCCAACAATAAAATAAAAATTCCCCACCTGGAGACGATTAAGAGAGTAACTCACCCTTGGGAAATCCAAACCAACCCTTTTGCATTTTACCTACCCAAATACCTTAGCCAAATCCCTGATTAACGTCCAACAAAAGACATCTCCCAAAGACTCTGGGTATATGAGATCCCATGCCAGGACTGTGACCAATCTTACATCGGATTTACAGGTAAATCACTTCCCCAGAGATTAATACAACACAAACGGTCAGTTAGGTATGGACAACAGAACTCGGCTATTTTCAACCATATAGATGAACATAACCATAGAATAAACTGGAATATGTCACGTGTAATTTATAGCAGCAACTGCCGGTACAAGAGTCAAATGATGGAATCGGCCTTAATAAAAGAGAAGCAGGTAATGAACATCTCAAAAGGGAAATTGGATATCAGGTATCGTCGACGCAGTGTTCATTCAACCAACGCTTAAGAAGATTAAAGGAAGATTATCAACGGGGGTGACCTAAATTGGCTTACTTGTGGACGAATCTCTGGTATAAATACCCCTCCACTGTAAACTTTTCTCATTCATATACCTGAAGAGAGAGACAGCAGTCTCTGAAATATAGTACTTTTCTCTCTACATTTTGGTGTTTTTATGGGCTCCTTTTATTAGATGGAATTCTGTTGTTACAGAACATTTTTACCAGTCATATATCATACATATATATATATATATATATATATATATATATATATATATATATATATATATACATATATATATATATATATATATATATATATATATATATATATATATATATGTATATATATATATATATATATATATATATATATATATATATATATATATATATATGATATATATGTATATATATATATATATATATATATATATATATATATATATATATATATATATATATGTAAGTGTTTACATAATAAAAATATGGAATGTTAGTCCATATATATAAAAGACTAAAACTAAAGAGGTCAACCCGATTGCTTGCAGGAATGTGATCAGACTAGAGACGCTAAAGATGACGTATACCCTAAAGTATGTAGGCTAAGTTGACATGCCGTCATCTGTGGTCATTCATTTGTTTTGAAACAGTCCAAGCTCCCTGCATGAGACAACTACCGCGACCTATAATTCAAACGGCCTACGTGATCTGTAGCGTGTCTCATTTTGATTGTATGTTCATATGTTCGAGCTACTATTTGCTTCCTTCATAACTGGTAACCGAGATGGTAGTACAGCAGAATAGAGTTATCTATCGTCATTAGAAGACCTGTATCTCTTTACCTAAGCTTTATCATGTAGAGAGAATAGAATTAGCCATCATCATTGGCAGAAGCGATCAAGCTATCGTTATTAGAAGACTTGTACAATCATACCTGATCTTCACCAATGTAAACTAAGAATATATATATTTTTATACTTCGTGTTTTCTACAAGAACCTCCTCACCGAATCATCATGAGTTTAACACATCGTCGTCATAAACAACGAAGATATCCCGACTTCGTAAGTGATCTACAAACCCCAAGACACTCCATTGAAGATGGAAGTGCAATACCAACCGACTTAGCGTAAGATTATCGCAAGTCTAACATTACCTCATAGGGCGCCTTATCATACAAGGCACAAGCCCTAAAAGTGGTGGCAGTGGACCAGAAGAACTCTACAACTTCTCCGAAGAAAAATCAGAATAATGAAGTATCATATAAGAACTCTTCAACGACGACGGAAGCAAGAGATCTTCAAGCAACTTAGTATCATCGTTTGTTTAGTGAATAACTTCAAGAAACAAAACCGACGTGTCTTTTTCCTACGGCAACGCAAGCTTCGTCTCTCATTAGAATCATTCAAGAAAACATCGTTAGTGAGCGTTTCCGGCACTTCAAGAAACAAACCGAACGCGTCTGCAGCATCGGATCTTTCAAGGGCTCGAATCATCGAAGCAACGCGCACGGGGGAAACTGAAGCCAAACCAGGTCATCCGCTAAATAGAGAAGGAGGACCAAGGCCGTGTGTCGTTATCGGAACACCGTGACTTCCCACAAAAGCAAGCTAAATACAATTTTTTATTCATTTGGAGTAACTTGGAGTGTTTTCTTTGCAGGTCGAATTTCGTTATTCCTGTGGCTGAAGTTACGAGACATTCTTAATCTTACTTTTTTACAGAAATTATCTACATCATTGAGATTTCACTACTGCGAGTTTTTTATCTTTGAGTGTCTGTTTCTAGAAGTTCTACTGAAATATCATAATCATATACTATGTTAATTTTATCATTTTGGGTGATTATTAATCCCTTACGTAACAAATCATATTAAACAGTGAATATGCTTTTACGCAGTGGACGTCTGTATTTATACAGATGCATGGATAGGGTCGTTAGGCACCGTAGTGATTAGAAAACACACAAAAACAAGTGGAACACCCGTACAAATCTAGATAAATTAGAGGTAACACTATTTCGGGTCATGACAATAAATGCTCCTTTGCAAGTCCCGATCGCAGTTTTAGCCTTGAGTTTTTTGAGTTATATAAAAAATCGAACCTCAATGACTCAACTTAACTTTAAAAATACGGCTGGATTGCAAGGAATAACATGCCTATAAAAAACTTTCATCAGGCTAAATGCACTGACCAGGATCCCTCACTATTTCAAATTTTAGCAAAGAATGAAGTAAACAACAGCAAGTACAAACATTTAATATTGAATGCAGTAGAGATAACTTGTCTTAATAGTAATCGCTCAATTCTTTATAGTTCGTCATTCATATGTTCGTGTTGTTTTTACACGTAACCACAACATAATGCTAAAAACATACAATACGTTGCCGATGGTAATAAAGAGAAGGATCCTAATTATCACAAAAAGAAATAGTAACAGTAACCCTTTCAGAAACAAACAAATCGTGCTTAAGCACTTGGTATTGTGTCATCCAGTCAAGCGGTCAAGGTTTAGTTAAATCTGCCGAGTGTTCAAAGCATAGCAAATTCCACACAATAAGCGACTCTAGCAGAGTGGGGAAAAGTGATGTTGGATCAATTATGCCATACCTTTTATTTTTATGCCAATACCTTTTTGAATTAAAAAGGATTTTTCCTATGAATCACACGACCGTTTCAAGTAATCTGAGCGGGTTCTCGTTTTTTTTTATACATAAGTTATTATAAGTAGTGGTGGATTAAGCCCGACTGTACGCGCCGTAAAAATGAGAATATCTTGTTTTATTCCTTTGGTACACGTAATATCCTGTATTTACGGAATCACCGTCTGTTTGTTCGAACTTCCCTAACTGAGAAGTCCGGATAAGCGAGTGCTTACAGATACCTCTATAGTTTATAAAAAAACATTGATCTGTATCTAGTGTAATTGTAAGATCCATCTAGGGTATACAAAATATTATCTTACATCCTGCAAAATAAGGCGTGTTTTATCAAAGGAAAATCATCCTATAAACCTTCAAACATTAAAATCCGTTTGAACAAAAATGAGACAGTTAATCAAATAATACTTATATAAAGGAACTATACATTTGTCTCATAAATCGTAACATTGTTCAAATGACCCAACAGAATTCCCCCACAACCGCAGTCGCAGTTTGCACGCAAAATCTCGAGAAACATGCACCCTCGAAGTCTTAGTGCGTGTAAAAAGACTTTGCCGGGAAATGAAATTTTAATCCTTCCGACACTGAAATATAACGATTTCCACGAACAAAGCCCTAGAGGCACGGTTGACTAGCAGCAACAAGTTAATATAGTAATCCACAAAAACCTATACATATAAATATCGCATTTTTTTTTATTGTTGCTAATTTTTAATCACGCCCAATCAGTCGTAGATGAATCTCCCTTATACTCTATCTAAAGTAATATCCGTTAAGTCATTCAAGCAGAGGTGATTCAGCAGAATTTTTTTTATCTTTTATCTGAATACCAGGAAGTTTCTCCACTAGCGAGTGATCTCTGGGAGAAAAACGGATGTCATTGAAAACAAAATACGGTCTAAGGACAAACATAAAGCTATATGCGCACC
>NC_087217.1:75392403-75395010 GCF_015104395.2 Macrobrachium nipponense | reverse complement strand
GGGGGAGCAACTGAGCGAGAGAAAGTAAGAGATTGGAAGATGATCAAGTAAGATTAAAAAAATTGAGACATTTAGATTCAACTAGGAGATAATTCTCCCAGTTCGAAAGCCCTTCTTGCCCGCTACGCAGTTTCAACCATAGGTTGGAAATGCATAACTCGGTCAGGCAGTCTCAACTTAAGAGGGTGAGGGAGGGAGGAGGGAGGGAGGGAGGGAGGGGGTGGGTGTGTATGCACACCCGTGTACGTTCTGTGTGCGAACGCGCACCGAGCAGCTGACTAGAGCAGTTGGAGGGGGGGGGGGGTGGGGAGCGTTATTAGTTGCCAAGTTGGGCTACAAATCGCAAAAACAGCAACTACAAAGTAGTTTGTAGGCTTACTCCCCGAGTAAGCGATAACAGCACAAACAAAGTAGTTTGTAGGCTTACTCCCCGAGTAAGCGATAACAGCACAAACAAAGTAGTTTGTAGGCTTACTCCCCGAGTAAAGGGTATTTTTGTCTATAGTCTAAAGAACCCCTATAGTTATGGAGACACTCATAAACCATAGGTAGAACTTAAGAGGTTAACCAAGTGTTTGTCTTTGTAAAAGGGATCGTTCGCTCTCTCTCTCTCTCCCTCTCTCTGCTCATAACCGTCGTATCAGCGTTTGATCTCCTAGCCAGGGATACTTCTCTTAACGATCTAGTGAGCCCCTGTCGACCGTAGTTGTTGATTACGAGACTGGTTGTTGGTTCACGGTTGTGGGTCGTAGTTGGTTTTTGGGGAGAGAGAGAGAGGTTAAGTTTAGTAGGTGTGTACCTGTTTGTCTGAGGGAAATATTTTTAGTTTTACAAAAATAGACGCCTATTGAAAATAAGCATATCAGTCAATTGCATAAGAAACACAGGCCACTGAGTAAGCATAATAAAAAATGGGTCCCTCAATTAGCATAATAAAACGGCCCCTGCTGATGAGCTTAATAATAATGAGCTGCCCCTGAATGAGCATAATAAAAACGGGCCCTAAATGAGCTTAATAAAAACGGCCCCTGAATGAGCATAAGAAACACCCCAAGGTCCACTGAATGAGCGTAATAAACATAAAGTAAATAAGATTTTTAAAGAATTCAAAAGTCGAAAAGGGGAGATGACGTCGCTTATGCAATACAACAAGAGAACATTTTCTGATAACTAAAGTCTCTCACAAGTCGGCAGTCAGTACTACTCAACGAAAATGGCACTGGATTGATGAAAAGAGATTGGAGGAGGGGGGGAGGGGAGGGGGAAGGCATACCGAGTGTGCCAATGCGCATTGAGAAGTGGAAATCTATTAATGTCAAATCCTATAATAGAATTGATGAGGAGCGTGAACGCAACCTGATGCTAGTAAGTATCAAGTGCAAAGCATATGTACACAGACGAGAGAAGTTGATAATAAATAAATGCGCATTTGATGGTGAAGAGAAAATGGAGGAAAGGTTGAATAAGCCAATTTGCTACAAACCGGAAATGGGCGTCCTCCTGAAAGCAGCTCCGCGCCCTAGTACTAAACTCTACCGGACAAGATGGGAGCACTATGAATCCGGCGCCACTTAATCATAGAGATGATGACTTTCGTTATCTCTTTAATGGAGGAAAATAGTCATCGATAATGATGATGACATCCTTCAGTACAGCTTTCCATAGCTCTGATTAATTAAGATTCGGAAACTTGTATTACAGATCATACTATCTATCGATCACAACCAACAGACTCCGAAGAAAAGTACCCGGGTTTATTCCAACCAGCCCAGAGAGAGAGAGAGAGACGAACGATTCACAGACATGTTATAATTTGGCCGGAGGAAGGAACGAAGGCAAAAATCGTTCAACTTGCAGCACAGCTGGAGACCTTTCCGGTTTGCTGGGAATGCAAGAAAATAACGAAATAAAATAAATAAAATCACTCACCTGTAAGTAACGGGGAGGAACGGGATGTAGAACGGCCGATATCTGAAAAACTAACAATAGATGACATTGTAAAGATCACGGCTCTGAATAGTCTAATAAATGCAGCTCTTTACAGCTATTTTTTGTTTTTCGCATTGTACTACTGAACTCAGAAGTAACAAATAAAGTGGAAATGCTTGATAATTATCTACTGAAATACTTTCTGTTGGCAACTGCGGGGAATAATATCGTCTTCAGAAGATGATGATATCAAGAACATGTCAGGAAAGGCTTCTTCGTTCTGAAACCAAGACTGAAAATACTGAAACACACACAACGCTACTCAAACAAGAGCAAGAAAACATTAAACATTAAATTCGCATGTATCGACATCAGTGCGATTATACGATTTAATTCTCGCACACACATGCCGGTCTCAAGCACGAAAGAGAGAGAGAGAGAGAGAGAGCGAGCGAGCGTATGGCACTTGTGTGTGTGTGCGTGCGTGCGTGTGCGCGTCTAACAGAAGGAGCAACACTGGAATAGCCAAGTTTACGACAGAGATTTTTTACCAAGATTTGAATAAATAGGGTTGCCGTTTTGAAGGAATTTCAATCTACCAGTGTGGCTTTTTGGTGACATCTGGCAACCTCCGTGGCTTTTCCGACCACAGGCCACGGTACTGGGGGATAAAATTCT